>NW_025533495.1:487500-747500 GCF_020615455.1 Coregonus clupeaformis | reverse complement strand
ACAAACACACCCACACACTGGACACACACACACACTGGACAAACACACCCACACACTGGACACACACACACACTGGACACACACACACTGGACACACACACACACACAGAGAACACACACACACTGGACACACACACACACACACACTCACACACACACACACACACACACACACTGGACAAACACACACACACACACAGGACACACACTCATACACATTGGACACACACACATACACACTGGAAACACATATACACACTGGACACACACACACACACAGGACACACACACAGGACAATCACACGCACACTGGACACACACACTCACACACACTGGACACACACACTCACACACACTGGACACACACACTCACACACACTGGACACACACACTCACACACACTGGACACACAAACTCACACACACTGGACACACACACACACCTGACAAACACACACACACACACACAGGACACAAACACAGGACACACAAACACACACACACACACACAGGACCACACACAGGACACACACACACACACACACACACACACTCACACACACACACTGGACACACACACACCTGACACACACACAGGACACACACACACAGGACACACACACACACAGGACACACACACACACAGGACACACACTCACACACACTGGACACACACACACACTGGACACACACACATACACACACAGGACACACACACACACACACAGACTGGACACACACACACACTCACACACTCACACACTCACACACACTGGACACACACAAACACACACACACTGGACCCACACACACATACGCTGGACACACACACGCTGGACACACACACACATACACACTGGACACACACACCTGACACACACACACACAGGACACACACATTGGACACATACACACACACACACACTGGACACACACACTCACACACACTGGACACACACACACACACACACACACACTGGACACACACAAACACACACACACACACTGGACACACACACATACGCTGGACACACACACACACACACACTGGACACACACACACATGACACACACACACAGGAGACACACATACACTGGACACACACACACACACACACACCTGACACACACACACACAGGACACACACACACACTGGACACACACACACACACACACACTGGACACACACACTCACACACACTGGACACACACAAACACACACACACACACACACACACACTCACACTGGACCCACACACATACATACTGGACACACACACACATACACACTGGACACACACACACCTGACACACACACACACAGGACACACACACTGGACACACACACACACTGGACACACACACACACCTGACACACACACACACAGGACACACACACACTGGACACACACACACACACTGGACAAACACACTCATACACACTGGACACACACACACACACTGGACACACACACACACACACTGGACACACACACACAAACTGGACACACACACTGGACACTGGACAAACACACACACACACACTGGACAAACACACTCACACACACTGGACACACACACACACACTGGACACACACACAGACACTGGACACACACACATACACACTTACACACACACACACACACACACACTGGACAAACACACTCACACACAATGGACACACACACACACACTGGACACACACACTGGACACTCACACTCACACACACTGGACACACACACAGACACTGGACACACACACATACACACTTACACACACACTCACACACACTGGACACAAACACACCAGACACACACACACACACAGGACACATACACACTGGACACACACACACACACTGGACACATACACTCACACACACTGGACACACACACATACACTGGACACACACACTGGACACACACACTGGACACACACACACACTGGACACACACACTCACACACTCACACACACTGGACACACACAAACACACACACACTGGACCCACACACATACACACTGGACACACACACACATACACACTGGAAACACACACATACGCTGGACACACACACACATTGGACACCCACACACAGGACACACACATTGGACACACACATTGGACACACACACACACACACACACACTGGACACACACACTCACACACACTGGAGACACACACACACACTGGACACACACACACACTGGACACACACTCTGGACACATTTCAATGTGTAGGATTTTGATGAAAGGAAATCCCATATAGCCTACTGGACAGGACTTTGCTATGGCATCTTCTGTTTGCGTGTCTCAGGTCAGGTCTGAGCCATGATCAGAATGTGTCTCTGTGTCTATTTCCAGCCCTGCCATTTCTACCTGTCCTGATCTAGTGTTTCACCCCTGACCTCCTCACACCGTCTCACTGTCCATGTCTGCTTTTAGCTCCCACCTCTACTTCACTGTGTTATAATGGACCTTATGCTTGTTATGTCACCTCTGTAACCAGTTATCAAACATACTGACCTTTCTGACCCTATCCCATGAACCTACTTTCTACAACTGAACATTTAAAGTCCTCTGAGTTTTGTTTAGTGTCCATTTACTTATGTATGTATTTGTTGTATATTGGGGTTGTGCTGCAGAGCATCATGGGGGTTTGTATGTATTGAGATGATCACGTTCCAGATAAATGGTTGAACTGATTCCTGTCTCCTGTCTCATCATTATTGAATTGTTATACAGACGTGGTTATGAAACCCACGAGACATAACAAAAAGATTGGTGATGAGTAAGTCTGAATCTACAGGAACTATTCTGTCTGGAAGAAGTGGGTTTTTACAACTGTTTAAAACTGTTATTTTCTGTGGTCCAGTCTAGGCTAATGTTAGCACAGTGTATTGCTAGCAGAGGCAAGTGCATAGTCCAGCTAGCTAAGAGAGAGAGTTAACCAGTGGTGTAAAGTACTTAAGTAAAAATACTTTAAAGTACTACTTAAGTAGTTTTTTGGGGGTATATGTACTTGACTTTACTATTCATATTTTTGACTACTTTTACTTTCACTTCACTACATTCCTAAAGAAAATAATGTACTTTTAACTCCATACATTTTCCCTCACACCCAAAAGTACTCGTTACATTTTGAATGCTTAGCAGGACAGAAAATGGTCCAATTCACGCACTTATCAAGAGAACATCCCTACTGCCTCTGATCTGGGGGACTCAGTAAACACAAATGCTTTGTTTGTAAATTGTCTGAGTGTTGGAGTGTGCCTCTGGCTGAACGTACATTTTAAAAACAAGAAAATTGTCTGGTTTGCTTTATGTAAGGAATTTGAAATGATTTATACTTGTACTTTTACTTTTGATACTTAAGTATATTTTAGCAATTACATTTACTTTTGATACTTAAGTATATTTAAAACCAAATACTTTTAGACTTTTACTCAAGTAGTATTTTACTGGGTGACTTTCACTTTTAGTTGAGTCATTTTCTGCTAAGGGATCTTTACTTTTACTCAAGTATGATATTTGGTACTTTTTCCACCACTGGAGTTAACATCGTCATGGACGGCAGAAAATGACTGGAGACGGACGTCGGAGCGGGAAAACAACGTGATTAAAAAGAGAGGAATATACAGTGATTAAAGGAAAGGACATTTATTCAACTGTGAAGACAAACCTTTTAATTAAATCTGCTAAAGGAGCGAACTTAGGAGGAAACGTCAGTGAGTGAAGTGAATGAAGATCACATGACTGAGGAAAATATTGCTTTGGTTGAGGACAATATTGAAGTGAGTGACAATCAGGAGCTCACTGAGAAATGAACCATTATTGGAATTGTTGGAACCATTGGACAGTTTGATGAAAGTTTTGAGCAGTGGAGCTCATATACAGAACGGTTTGATTATTTAGTTCTTGTAAATGACATGGATGAGGACAACATTGTGCCTCCATGTTTTAGTGTAATGGGGCCAAAGACATTTAATTTACTAGGCAGCCTGCTACAGCCAGTCAGAACAGGTAATAAGACGTATGGGGATATTGTGGAGATACTTAAAGGACATTTTTCACCAGAACCACTAGTTAATGCTGAAAGGTTCAGGTTCCACAGGAGACATCAGGAAGAGGGAGAATCAGTAACAATGTTTGCTGCTGCATTAAAGAAACTACCAGAACACTGAGTTTAATGCTGTTCTAAATGACATCATTAGAGACAGACTAGTATGTGGGCTACGGGAGTGAAGCTACACAAAAGAGACTGTTGACTGAAAGTCATCTGACCTTGGCAAAGGACACTGAAATCAGTGTGTCCATGGAACTAGCTGCTAAAGAGGCTCACCAGTTGAGTTCATCAGGAACTTAGTGGGTTCATCTAACAATCCTAATCACCAGCTGATACATTGTAATCTCATACACAGGGTAAACCTTCCACCTAGAAAACATAATTTAATAGAAATCACAACCGCTCCTCTGTGTGATCTATGTAATAATAATAACAATAATAATATGCCATTTAGCAGACGCTTTTATCCAAAGCGACTTACAGTCATGTGTGCATACATTTTTACGTATGGGTGGTCCCGGGGATCGAACCCACTACCCTGGCGTTACAAGCGCCATGCTCTACCAATTGAGCTACAGAGGACCACATGTATGTAATCAAGGTGCCTTGGACTCCTTTAATCATATGTACTGGGAGTGACCAGGGGACATGTTTTGGAAAGAGGTATCCTCATACCTTGTTCCCCCAAACTGTTATTACTGAATGATAATTCACCACTGTCATTACAGCAAAGACGTATAATGTTGTCAGGTTGGACAGCAGCTAAAAATATGTTGGAACTAAGATGGCAACCACCACACCTCATTGGATCAGCACTTTTATAGATATAATTTATTTAGAACTATCCACTGCTAGGATCCATGGGGCCAAACAACAATTGCAGCTGAAACCATAAAATAACTCCTGTAGTGGGTTTTACCCAATAGATTGACCGTTAATTATCATTTTTGTGCAAACGTGTACCTTGATTTAGTATTTAATTTCATGGAGATCAGGTTGGGTGTGTTGGGGTGGTCCCAGGAGGGGTTGGAGGGTGGGTTGGGGTGGTCCCAGGAGGGTTGGAGCGTGGGTTGGGGTGGTCCCAGGAGGGGTTGGAGGGTGGGTTGGGGTGGTACCAGGAGGGGTTGGAGGGTGGGTTGGGGTGGTCCCAGGAGCGTTTGGAGGGTGGGTTAAGGTGGTCCCAGGAGGGGTTGGAGGGGTTGGAGGGTGGGTTGATGCAGCTGAGGTGGGTGATTGTATATGTGGTTTATTATAATTGTATTTATCTGCAATAACTAGTTTCCATAATATACTGATATATATTTTAACAGTATTGTGTCTCTAGCTGTATAACCATTCCTGCTGCTATTTGTTCTGATATATATTTTAACATTATTGTGTCTCTAGCTGTATAACCATTCCTGCTGCTATTTGTTATTGTCGGTGTTCCTTTGGAAATAATATAAAAAGTTTATCATAAAAAAAGGAAAAGTGCACAGAGTTTCAACTGAAAATCAGAGACCAGGAAATCAAGTCACATGCCTCACAGGTCTTCAACTGGCAGCTTCATTAAATAGCACCAGCAAAACACTAGTCTCAATGTCAACAGTGAAGAGGCGACTCCGGGATGCTGACCTTCTAGGCAGAGTTGCAAAGAAAAAGCCATATCTCAGACTGGCCAATAAAAATAAAAGATTAAGATGGACAAAAGAACACAGACACTGGACTTTTTCTTTGCAACTCTGCGTAGAAGGTCAGCTTCCCGGAGTCGCCTCTTCACTGTTGACATTTAGACTGGTGTTTTGTGGGTGCTATTTAATGAAGCTGCCAGTTGAGGACCTGTGAGGCGTCTGTTTCTCAAACTAGACACTCTAATGTATTTGTCCTCTTGCTCAGTTGTGCACCAGTGCCTCCCACTCCTCTTTCTATTCTGGTTAGAGCCAGTTTGCGCTGTTCTGGAGTAGAACACAGCGTTGTATGAGATCTTAAGTTTCTTGGCAATTTCTCACATGTAATAGCCTTCATTACTCAGAACAAGAATAGACTGAAGAGTTTCAAAATAAAGTTATTTGTTTCTGGCCATTTTGAGGATGTAATCGAACCCACAATTGCTGATGCTCCAGATACTCAACTAGTCTCAAGAAGGCCAGTTGTATTGGTTCTTTAATCAGCACAACAGTTTTCAGCTGTGCTAACATAATTGCAAAAGGGTTTTCTAATGATCAACTAGCCTTTTAAAATGATAAACTTGGATTATCAAACACAACGTGACATTGGAACACAGGACTGATGGTTGTTGTTAATGGGCCTCTGTACACCTATGTAGATATTCCATTAAAAATCAGCCGTTTCCAGCTACAATAGCCATTTACAACAATAACAATGACTACACTGTATTTCGGATCAATTTGATGTTATTTTAATGGACCAAAAAATAGCTTTTCTTTCGAAAACAAGGACATTTCTAAGTGACCCCAAACTTTTGAACGGTAGTGTACATATAATGATATTACTAATAGTAATAATATGAGTGTAATATAATAAAAGGGGATCCTATTTGGTGTTTGGCAGATGGGAAGGCTATCTGTATATGATAGAGATACTGTATATACCTTTGTGTGATTGTAGTCTGTCACTGTCTCCGGTTTCTTCTTCTGGTCACCGCCGGTGGCAACAGTGGGGTGCATGGTGCTGAGGAAGCTAACACTTATTTATTTTACATCTGTACACCGTGAGTGTTGCTTTACCACTCTCCATCACACCGTGAGTGTTGCTTTACCACTCTCCATCACACCGTGAGTGTTGCTTTACCACTCTCCATCACACCGTGAGTGTTGCTTTACCAGCAGCTTCTGCCTTTGTTTGTTCACTGTTCTGAGCAGGATAGTCTTCTTTCCAATCAACTTGTCTGACAGGGAAATTGATGTGAAGAATCTGTCTATGGTCCCATTTCTGCCTTTGCCCATGTAAGGCTCCACGTGGCTCAAAACCACAGTCAAACAGTCACTCACCTGCTGGCCTGGTTTCATCTTTCCCCAGATATGGAAAGACACTGAGCAAGTTGGTTTCGACATCTGCGGCTAACCAAAACTGAAGTCACATGCACCATTATCAGTTTCTATCTGGTTTCTATTGGCCATTCATCCATTGACGACAGAACAGCATATTTTAACTGGATGATGTTACTAGTTTCTGCTTAGTTGCCAGAGCAATGCTGCCGCTGGAGTGGTCATGTGATAAATACATTGACAGCACAGATATTGTTGAGAAAAGTGAAATTTGGAAATAGAGCTGCACCTCTTGAATGTTGAGAGTTATTTGATAAAGGTAAGTGTCATAGAAACTGCAGAATATGCTCTTTCAGATACAGCACTATATAGAAATCACAATGTTTTACCTGCATGTGACTCTGAAGGAGGATTTGATAAAGAGATGCTCCTTTCCCTGCGTCTTTACGTTCTGTTTCAGCTCAGCGGTCTCCCCATCCTGATAATAAAGTGTTTTATTGGTATCTTCCACTAGATGGCAGTAAACACCTGCTGTAACTAGACTACGACTATGTGTTCGGTTTCATACATGCAGTTTCCCAGAGGAGGAGTGCTGATCTAGGATCAGGTCCCCCCTGTCCATTTAATCTGTTTCATTATGATCTAAAAGGCTAAACTGATCCCAGATCAGTACTCCTACTCTTTATGAATACTGTCACAGGTGACTCCTCAAGATGAGGCTCATGATTTATAAGTTATATACCTTATGGTTATTTAAATGGGGTTGAACATTCATCCCATCAGATTGTGTAAAGGATTTTCTGAGTTCAGAAAAATACTGACTTGGAAGCATCTCTCTGACCTCACCCTGCTGAAACACACTCAAGTATACAGTTATATGCTTGTCTGGTTTTACCCACTTTTACAGCCAATGTGTGCACTGGCATCCATATGAATCAGTGGAAAATACAGACTAGTTAGCCATCTCCCAATAGATGGACCCCACACAGAACTTTCAGCAATGCAGCATCTTCAGTAAGCGAGTATTCCAGACACTCTCTTCTTATGAACCAGTTGCTATTAAATGAAGGTTTTTGGACAGAAAACCAGCAGCACTGGGTTTCAACTGCAGTAATGGCCACACCCCTTTATATACCAATAGTAACCAGAGGGTGGCGCTAACAGTCAGTTGCATGTGATTGCAGTAACTCCTGACATTGTGCCAAAGCTTGCTTAAAATTTTTTTATAGTCCTTCTGCAAGACATCTCTTACATTATTTTAGCTAAACTTATAATTTACTCGAAACCAGATTTAGCTGTTTTTTTCTCTCCAAAAAAAACGATTTACTGTAGGCCTATAATAATTGTTAACAGTCCTCAAATAAACTGTCTTAAAATATCTGATGATTAGTTGAATCAGGTTTGTAAATGCTGGGCAAGAACAAAAGGATTGAGAAACCCTGAGATAAACATCAAACCATATCATTGAAAAGCTCCTGCACCATCTTCACCAGACGTTTTGCTGATAACAAAACCCAAGAAGGAAACCCAAGAACTGAGCATGTGTAAAAACCTCAGCATGATATGGTTTTCCATAAGCAAAGTCGACATTAGAATGCAGTTTAAACCACCTCCGACAGAATGTATCTAACGTGCTCTAGAGAGCCTAAAGTAGTTTTCCTGTGATTTGTCACCTTATTTCTTGATGCGCATCAGTTCTACAGCGTTAATATGTTTTATGGAATAAGGGTTGTAAAATAGGTGTCTCCTTAATGACAATCTAAATAACATGTATAATAGTCTACCTTATATCTCATTCCAGGTATTCATTCTCTTACTCTGTCCATTAGAATAGATTATTGTTCAGATTATTGTTCAGAAATACTTACTTTATTTTTCAGTTCTCTCCATATAGTGTTTTCTGCTCTGTCATCTCCAAATGGATCCTGTACATTCAGTTTCAGCTCAGTCGCCTCCCCACCCTGATAATCAAGTGTTTTATTGGTATCTTCCACTAGAGGGCAGTAAACCCCTGCTGTAACTAGACTTTACAACACCATGTGTTTGGTTTCTTCGTCCTGCTGACTCATACTACATTTACATTTACATCATTTAGCAGAAGCTCTTATCCAGAGAGACTTCCAGTTGGTCCTGCTGACTCCTGGGCCCTTATTCATAAAGGCAGTGTCTCAGAGGAGGAGTGCCGATCTAGGATCAGGTCCCCCCTGCCCATTTAATCTGTTTCATTATGATCTAAAAGGAAAAACTGATCCCAGATCAGTACTCCTACTCTTTATGAATACTGTCACAGGTGACTCCTCAAGATGAGGCTCATAATTTAAAAGTTATATACTTTTTTATCTTTACAGAAATGGTCTTTATTTAAACCAAGGCAGTTTGAGTTAGTAGCGATGAATTTTCAACTGTCCGCTGCTGTAAACCTATGTGATTGGATGTTATAGACCCCCATCTGAACAGTTTCTTTCCCCATGCTGTAGCCCTCACCAACTGGCCATCTGGCCCATAGAGACTAAAGGACTATAAACTCTATGCTGCACACCACATCAAGTAAAGACCACATACAGTGGGGAAAAAAAGTATTTATTCAGCCACCAATTGTGCAAGTTCTCCCACTTAAAAAGATGAGAGAGGCCTGTAATTTTCATCATAGGTACACGTCAACTATGACAGACAAATTGAGGAAAACAATTCCAGAAAATCACATTGTAGGATTTTTAATGAATTTATTTGCAAATTATGGTGGAAAATAAGTATTTGGTCACCTACAAACAAGCAAGATTTCTGGCTCTCACAGACCTGTAACTTCTTCTTTAAGAGGCTCCTCTGTCCTCCACTCGTTACCTGTATTAATGGCACCTGTTTGAACTTGTTATCAGTATAAAAGACACCTGTCCACAACCTCAAACAGTCACACTCCAAACTCCACTATGGCCAAGACCAAAGAGCTGTCAAAGGACACCAGAAACAAAATTGTAGACCTGCACCAGGCTGGGAAGACTGAATCTGCAATAGGTAAGCAGCTTGGTTTGAATAAATCAACTGTGGGAACAATTATCAGGAAATGGAAGACATACAAGACCACTGATAATCTCCCTCGATCTGGGGCTCCACGCAAGATCTCACCCTGTGGGGTCAAAATTATCACAAGAACGGTGAGCAAAAATCCCAGAACCACACGGGGGGACCTAGTGAATGACCTGCAGAGAGCTGGGACCAAAGTAACAAAGCCTACCATCAGTAACACACTACGCCGCCAGGGACTCAAATCCTGCAGTGCAAGACGTGTCCCCCTGCTTAAGCCAGTACATGTCCAGGCCCGTCTGAAGTTTGCTAGAGTGCATTTGGATGATCCAGAAGAGGATTGGGAGAATGTCATATGGTCAGATGAAACCAAAATATAACTTTTGGTAAAAACTCAACTCGTCGTGTTTGGAGGACAAAGAATGCTGAGTTGCATCCAACGAACACCATACCTACTGTGAAGCATGGGGGTGGAAACATCATGCTTTGGGGCTGTTTTTTCTGCAAAGGGACCAGGACGACTGATCCGTGTAAAGGAAAGAATGAATGGTGCCATGTATCGTGAGATTTTGAGTGAAAACCTCCTTCCATCAGCAAGGGCATTGAAGATGAAACGTGGCTGGGTCTTTCCAGCATGACAATGATCCCAAACACACCGCCCGGGCAACGAAGGAGTGGCTTCGTAAGAAGCATTTCAAGGTCCTGGAGTGGCCTAGCCAGTCTCCAGATCTCAACCCCATAGAAAATCATTGGAGGGAGTTGAAAGTCTGTGTTGCCCAGCGACAGCCCCAAAACATCACTGCTCTAGAGGAGATCTGCATGGATGAATGGGCCAAAATACCAGCAACAGTGTGTGAAAACCTTGTGAAGACTTACAGAAAACGTTTGACCTGTGTCATTGCCAACAAAGGGTATATAACAAAGTATTGAGAAACTTTTGTTATTGACCAAATACTTATTTTCCACCATAATTTGCAAATAAATTCATTAAAAATCCTACAATGTGATTTTCTGGAAAGAAAATTCTAATTTTGTCTGTCATAGTTGACGTGTACCTATGATGAAAATTACAGGCCTCTCTCATCTTTTTAAGTGGGAGAACTTGCACAATTGGTGGCTGACTAAATACTTTTTTTCCCCACTGTAGCTACAGTTATATGCTTTTCTGTTTTTACCCACTTTAACAGCCAATGAATGGACTGGCATCCATATGAATCAGTCGAATATACAGACTAGTTAGCCACCTCCCAATAAGGGTTCAGCAACATCAAGCAAGGACCACTAAACAGACAGGCATTAAAATAGTCTTAAAATATTGTTGGCCAACCAAAACGTTAACCCGTAAGCGGATAGGGTGGAATTGTACTGTGAGCTGGCTCAGTCTAAACACATGGCTCTGGGTGGAACCACCTTTTGGCTTTCCACTGGAAAGGGGGTAGCTGCATCCAAATATGGCCAACGGAGTATGGCCGAGTGGGTGTGTCGAAAGGAAAGTAGTGGGCGTGTGGAAAGGGAGTGGGTGTGTCGAAAGGAAAGTAGTGGGCGTGTGGAAAAGGAGTGGGTGTGTCGAAAGGAAAGTAGTGGGCGTGTGGAAAAGGAGTGGGTGTGACGAAAGGAAAGTAGTGGGCGTGTGGAAAAGGAGTGGGTGTGTCGAAAGGAAAGTAGTGGGCGTGTGGAAAAGGAGTGGGTGTGTCGAAAGGAAAGTAGTGGGCGTGTGGAAAAGGAGTGGGTGTGTCGAAAAGGAAAGTAGTGGGCGTGTGGAAAAGGAGTGGGTGTGTCGAAAGGAAAGTAGTGGGCGTGTGGAAAGGAGTGGGTGTGTCGAAAGGAAAGTAGTGGGCGTGTGGAAAAGGAGTGGGTGTGTCGAAAGGAAAGTAGTGGGCGTGTGGAAAAGGAGTGGGTGTGTCGAAAGGAAATAGTGGGCGTGTGGAAAATGAGTGGGTGTGTCGAAAGGAAAGTAGTGGGCGTGTGGAAAAGGAGTGGGTGTGACGAAAGGAAAGTAGTGGGCGTGTGGAAAAGGAGTGGGTGTGTCGAAAGGAAAGTAGTGGGCGTGTGGAAAGGAGTGGGTGTGTCGAAAGGAAAGTAGTGGGCGTGTGGAAAAGGAGTGGGTGTGTCGAAAGGAAAGTAGTGGGCGTGTGGAAAAGGAGTGGGTGTGTCGAAAGGAAAGTAGTGGGCGTGTGGAAAATGAGTGGGTGTGTCGAAAGGAAAGTAGTGGGCGTGTGGAAAGGAGTGGGTGTGTCAAAGCGCTCTGCTATAGGTTAGATTGTTTTGATTGAGAAGTGTTGTTTTTCTTCTGTTTCTTCCCAGGAAACTACCGTACATTGAGCTACCGTACCACCAGAGTTTGGACTTCTGTTTTTAAGCCAGAGGATGAGTCTGAGTCGTATTTCACTGTTAGATTTACACAAATAATTGTACATTGTCAGTTCTAAAACTGATGATTGTTTATTTGTGATTAAAAGTATTGATGATGGGTGTAGTTCATGCGTAGAATGCGTGTGCAGCTGTCACCCAGCTACTAGGTAGCTACTTCCCATTGAGTCTGAGTTAGTTTTAGTAGCTACTTCCCATTGAGTCTGAGTTAGTTTTAGTAGCTACTTCCCATTGAGTCTGAGTTAGTTTTAGTAGCTACTTCCCATTGAGTCTGAGTTAGTTTTAGTAGCTACTTCCCATTGAGTCTGAGTTAGTTTTAGTAGCTACTTCCCATTGAGTCTGAGTTAGTTTTAGTAGCTACTTCCCATTGAGTCTGAGTTAGTTTTAGTAGCTACTTCCCATTGAGTCTGAGTTAGTTTTAGTAGCTACTTCCCATTGAGTCTGAGTTAGTTTTAGTAGCTACTTCCCATTGAGTCTGAGTTAGTTTTAGTAGCTACTTCCCATTGAGTCTGAGTTAGTTTTAGTAGCTACTTCCCATTGAGTCTGAGTTAGTTTCAGTAGCTACTTCCCATTGAGTCTGAGTTAGTTTTAGTAGTTACTTCCCATTGAGTCTGAGTTAGTTTTAGTAGCTACTTCCCATTGAGTCTGAGTTAGGTTTAGTAGCTACTTCCCATTGAGTCTGAGTTAGGTTTAGTAGCTACTTCCCATTGAGTCTGAGTTAGTTTAGTAGCTACTTCCCATTGAGTCTGAGTTAGGTTTAGTAGCTACTTCCCATTGAGTCTGAGTTAGTTTAGTAGCTACTTCCCATTGAGTCTGAGTTAGTTTTAGTAGCTACTTCCCATTGAGTCTGAGTTAGGTTTAGTAGCTACTTCCCATTGAGTCTGAGTTAGTTTAGTAGCTACTTCCCATTGAGTCTGAGTTAGTTTTAGTAGCTACTTCCCATTGAGTCTGAGTTAGTTTTATCAGCTACTTCCCATTGAGTCTGAGTTAGTTTTAGTAGCTACTTCCCATTGAGTCTGAGTTAGTTTTAGTAGCTACTTCCCATTGAGTCTGAGTTAGTTTTAGTAGCTACTTCCCATTGAGTCTGAGTTAGTTTTAGTAGCTACTTCCCGTTGAGTCTGAGTTAGTTTTAGTAGCTACTTCCCAGCTTTTGACTGGTAGTGTATATATCAACACTGTATCAACCACCCCCTCATAACTAATATATCAACACTGTATCAACCACCCCTCATAACTAAGATATCAGTATTGTATCAACCACCCCCTCATAACTAATATATCAACATTGTATCAACCACCCCCCCATAACTAATATATCAACATTGTATCAACCACCCCTCATAACTAATATATCAACATTGTATCAACCACCCCCCTCATAACTAATATATCAACATTGTATCAACCACCCCCTCATAACTAATATATCAACATTGTATCAACCACCCCCTTATAACTAATATATCAACATTGTATCAACCACCCCCTCATAACTAATATATCAACATTGTATCAACCACCCCCTCATAACTAATACACTGCTCCAAAAAATTAAGGGAACACTAAAATAACACATCCTAGATCTGAATGAATGAAATAATCTTATTAAATACTTTTTTCTTTACATAGTTGAATGTGCTGACAACAAAATCACACAAAAATTATCAATGGAAATCAAATGTATCAACCCATGAAGGTCTGGATTTGGAGTCACCCTCAAAATTAATGTGGAAAACCACACTACAGGTTGATCCAACTTTGATGTCCTTAAAACAAGTCAAAATGATGCTCAGTAGTGTGTGTGGCCTCCACGTGCCTGTATGACCTCCCTACAACGCCTGGGCATGCTCCTGATGAGGTGGCGGATGGTCTCCTGAGGGATCTCCTCCCAGACCTGGACTAAAGCATCCGCCAACTCCTGGACAGTCTGTGGTGCAACGTGGCGTTGGTGGATGGAGCGAGACATGATGTCCCAGATGTGCTCAATTGGATTCAGGTCTGGGGAACGGGCGGGCCAGTCCATAGCATCAATGCCTTCCTCTTGCAGGAACTGCTGACACACTCCAGCCACATGAGGTCTAGCATTGTCTTGCATTAGGAGGAACCCAGGGCCAACCGCACCAGCATATGGTCTCACAAGGGGTCTGAGGATCTCATCTCGGTACCTAATGGCAGTCAGGCTACCTCTGGCGAGCACATGGAGGGCTGTGCGGCCCCCAAAGAAATGCCACCCCACACCATGACTGACCCACCGCCAAACCGGTCATGCTGGAGGATGTTGCAGGCAGCAGAACGTTCTCCACGGCGTCTCCAGACTCTGTCACGTCTGTCACATGTGCTCAGTGTGAACCTGCTTTAATCTGTGAAGAGCACAGGGCGCCAGTGGCGAATTTGCCAATCTTGGTGTTCTCTGGCAAATGCCAAACGTCCTGCACGGTGTTGGGCTGTAAGCACAACCCCCACCTGTGGACATCGGGCCCTCATACCACCCTCACGGAGTCTGTTTCTGACCGTTTGAGCAGACACATGCATATTTGTGGCCTGCTGGAGGTCATTTTGCAGGCCTCTGGCAGTGCTCCTCCTGCTCCTCCTTGCACAAAGGCGGAGGTAGCAGTCCTGCTGCTGGGTTGTTGCCCTCCTACGGCCTCCTCCACGTCTCCTGATGTACTGGCCTGTCTCCTGGTAGCGCATCCATGCTCTGGACACTACGCTGACAGACACCGCAAACCTTCTTGCCACAGCTCGCATTGATGTGCCATCCTGGATGAGCTGCACTACCTGAGCCACTTATGTGGGTTGTAGACTCCGTCTCATGCTACCACTAGAGTGAAAGCACCGACAGCATTCAAAAGTGACCAAAACATCAGCCAGGAAGCATAGGAACTGAGAAGTGGTCTGTGGTCACCACCTGCAAAAGCAGTCCTTTATTGGGGGTGTCTTGCTAATTGCCTATAATTTCCACCTGTAGTCTATTCCATTTGCACAACAGCATGTGACATTTATTGTCAATCAGTGTTGCTTCCTAAGTGGACAGTTTGATTTCACAGAAGTGTGATTGACTTGGAGTTACATTGTGTTGTTTAAGTGTTCCCTTTATTTTTTTGAGAAGAGTACATTTAAAACCAAATACTTTTAGACTTTTACTCAAGTAGTATTTTACTGGGTGACTTTCACTTTTAGTTGAGTCATTTTCTATTAAGGGATCTTTACTTTTACTCAAGTATGACAATTGGGTACTTTTTCCACCACTGGAGTTAACATCGTCATGGACGGCAGAAAAGGACTCGAGACGGACATTGGAGCGGGAAAACAACGTGATTAAAAAGGAGGAATATACAGTGATTAAAGGAAAGGACATTTATTCAACTGTGAAGACAAACCTTTTAATTAAAACTGCTAAATGAGTGAATTTAGGAGGAAACGTCAGTGAGTGAAGTGAATGAAGATCACGTGACTGAGGAAAATATTGCTTTGGTTGAGGACAATATTGAAGTGAGTGACAATCAGGAGCTTATTGAGAAATTAACAATTATTGGAATTGATGGAAACATTGGACAGTTTGATAAAAGTAGTATTGAACAGTGGAGCTCATATACAGAACGGTTTGAATATTTTGTTATTGTAAATGACATTGATGAGGACAACATTGTGCCTACATGTTTTAGTGTAATGGGGCCAAAGACATTTAATTTACTAGGCAGCCTGCTACAGCCAGACAGAACAGGTAATAAGACATATGGGGATATTGTGGAGATACTTAAAGGACATTTTTCACCAGAACCACTAGTTAATGCTGAAAGGTTCAGGTTCCACAGGAGACATCAGGAAGAGGGAGAATCAGTAACAATGTTTGCTGCTACATTAAAGAAACTACCAGAACACTGTGAGTTTAATGCTGTTCTAAATGACATCATTAGAGACAGACTAGTATGTGGGCTACGGAGTGAAGCTACACAAAAGAGACTGTTGACTGAAAGTCATCTGACCTTGGCAAAGGACATTGAAATCAGTGTGTCCATGGAACTAGCTGCTAAAGAGGCTCACCAGTTGAGTTCATCAGGAACTTAGTGGGTTCATCTAACAATCCTAATCATCAGCTGATACATTTTAATCTCATACACAGGGTAAACCTTCCACCTAGAAAACATCATTTAATAGAAATCACAACCGCTCCTCTGTGTGATCTATGTAATCAAGGTGCCTTGGCCTCCTTTAATTATATGTACTGGGAGTGACCAGGGGACATGTTTTGGAAAGAGGTATCCTCGTACCTTGTTCACCCAAACTATTATTACTGAATGATAATTCACCACTGTCATTACAGCAAAGACGTATAATGTTGTCAGGTTGGACAGCAGCTAAAAAGATGTTGGAACTAAGATGGCAACCACCACACCTCATTGGATCAGCACTTTTATAGATATCATTTATTTAGAACTATCCACTGCTAGGATCCATGGGGCTAGCCAAACAACACATTTTGTATATGTGGTTTATTATAATTGTATTTATCTGCAATAACTAGTTTCCATAATATACTGATATATATTTTAACAGTATTTTGTCTCTAGTTGTATAAACATTCCTACTGCTATTTGTTCTTGTCTGTGTTCCTTTCAAATAAATAAAACGTTGATCACAGAGTTTCAACTGAAAATCAGAGACCGGGAAATCAAGTCACATGCTTCCACTGTGGCAATGTCACGGTTTCAGCCGAGGCTGCTCCTCCTCCTTGTTCGGGCAGGCTTCGGCGATCGTCGTCGCCGGAGTACTAGCTGCCACCGTTTGATGTTTTCGATGTTTGTTTTGTCATGTCTAGTTAAGTGCACCTGTTTCGTATTCTGTCATGATTATGTCACCTATAAGTTTCCCTGTGTTATGTTTGGTAGTTGTGTGTTATTGTCCGCCTGTCGTTTGGTGTCGAGGTTCGGTACTTTTGTTTGTGGGTGTTTTTACGCATTTCGCGTATTATTTCGCCTCCGGTGTTTTCGAGGCCATTTATTTTGTATTTGTTCCAAGTATTTCAGTAAAGTGGTTTTGACTTATCCTCTGTGTCCTGCGCCTGACTTCACCACCGCATCCACATCAGTACCGTGACAGTGGTACCCCGTCAGAACCCAAAATAATTACTTATTTTATGCAAATGTTTGTAAACAACATAAACATCAACACTGTAGAGCATCAAAACGTGGTTAAAACTATAATGTTGATATCGTGGATGGTCAGTCCTTGGTCTGTATTGGTTAGAGTTATAATGTTGATATCGTGGATGGTCAGTCCTTGGTCTGTATTGGTTAGAGTTATAATGTTGATATCGTGGATGGTCAGTCCTTGGTCTGTATAGGTTAGAGTTATAATGTTGATATCGTGGATGGTCAGTCCTTGGTCTGTATAGGTTAGAGTTATAATGTTGATATCGTGGATGGTCAGTCCTTGGTCTGTATAGGTTAGAGTTATAATGTTGATATCGTGGATGGTCAGTCCTTGGTCTGTATAGGTTAGAGTTATAATGTAGATATCGTGGATGGTCAGTCCTTGGTCTCTATAGGTTAGAGTTATAATGTAGATATCATGGATGGTCAGTACTTGGTCTGTATAGGTTAGAGTCATAATGTTGCTATGGTGGATGGTCAGTCCTTGGTCTGTATAGGTTAGAGTTATAATGTTGATATCGTGGATGGTCAGTCCTTGGTCTGTATTGGTTAGAGTTATAATGTTGATATCGTGGATGGTCAGTCCTTGGTCTGTATAGGTTAGAGTTATAATGTTGATATCGTGGATGGTCAGTCCTTGGTCTGTATAGGTTAGAGTTATAATGTTGATATCGTGGATGGTCAGTCCTTGGTCTGTATAGGTTAGAGTTATAATGTTGATATCGTGGATGGTCAGTCCTTGGTCTGTATAGGTTAGAGTTATAATGTTGATATCGTGGATGGTCAGTCCTTGGTCTGTATAGGTTAGAGTTATAATGTTGATATCGTGGATGGTCAGTCCTTGGTCTGTATAGGCTAGAGTTATAATGTTGATATCATGGATGGTCAGTCCTTGGTCCGTATAGGTTAGAGTTATAATGTTGATATCATGGATGGTCAGTCCTTGGTCTGTATAGGTTAGAGTTATAATGTTGATATCATGGATGGTCAGTCCTTGGTCTGTATAGGTTAGAGTTATAATGTTGATATCATGGATGGTCAGTCCTTGGTCTGTATAGGTTAGAGTTATAATGTTGATATCGTGGATGGTCAGTCCTTGGTCTGTATAGGTTAGAGTTATAATGTTGATATCGTGGATGGTCAGTCCTTGGTCTGTATAGGTTAGAGTTATAATGTTGATATCGTGGATGGTCAGTCCTTGGTCTGTATTGGTTAGAGTTATAATGTTGATATCGTGGATGGTCAGTCCTTGGTCTCTATAGGTTAGAGTTATAATGTTGATATTGTGGATGGTCAGTCCTTGGTCTGTATAGGTTAGAGTTATAATGTTGATATCGTGGATGGTCAGTCCTTGGTCTGTATAGGTTAGAGTTATAATGTTGATATCGTGGATGGTCAGTCCTTGGTCTGTATAGGTTAGAGTTATAATGTTGATATCGTGGATGGTCAGTCCTTGCATCCATAGCTCTGTCTATACATTGAGAGAGGATACATTTATCCAGCTCCATCCCTCAGCTTTTTACCGAAACGGGTGTGGAGTAGCTTTGTTATTGTTTCAATTGCTGATTGCCGCGTTAAGTTTGGGATTGAAGGGAAACTAGACTGACCTGGGTCTAATATCTGTTTTAGACCAGTCAGATCGCTCAAGACTGATTTCTAAACTGGACGTCTGTCCATGTCATGAGGAAGTCAGGAAATACCTTCAAAACCGGCCACTAGGGGCAACAGTGAGCGTTATTACCACCAAGTAGATTTGGGTTTTGCTAAGGTTATGTAATCCCATGACTCTGGATCAAAAGGTTGCGTGTTCAATCCCAGTTGCAGACACTCATTATTTTTTTAAATATTTTTTTACCCTACCCCAAACCTTAACCCTTAACCTTGACCCTTAACTTTTAAATTTGACGTTTGGAGCAACTTCTAAATTTGACGTTTGGAGCAACTTCGAAATTTGAAGTTCAGAGAAAAGTGCAAAAATGTCTAATTCTGCAGTGAGACTGTGAGAGCTCATTGATACACCTGGGTAGGAAGGCTCAGGAAGGCAAAGGGAATGTCTCAGATAAAAATGCTTTAGGCATTAATTCTGACTGGTTAAGGTAAGGGTTAAGGTTTTGGGATAGGTTTAAACTAGCACTGAGATTGAACTCGCGATCTTCGAAGCCATAGCTCGCGGCTTAACACTGTAGCAAGCTGCGAACCTACTAGATAGAAAATAGGTGTTCACGTTTGCCCCTAGTGGACAGTATTGAAGGCATCTCCCGGCATCCTGGGGACCTGGACAAACGTTTAATACTGCAGTGGATCTGGTGTGACCTGGCTGCTCAACTAAAGAGGTCAGATGGTCTACATCGTATATATTTAGATCTAAACGTTTCATAACATCATACTGCCCTAGCAGGGAAGAGAGGAAGAGGAGGGGGAGGAGGAGGAGGAGGAGGAGGAGGAAGGTGAAGAATATTAGGAAGAGGAGGAAGAGGGGGAGGAGGAGGAGGAGGAGGAAGAGGGGGAGGAGGAGGAGGAGGAGGAGGAGGAGGAGGAGGAGGAAGAAGAGGGGGAGGAGGAGGAGGAGGGGGAGGAGGAGGAGGGAGGAAGAAGAAGAGGGGAGGAGGAGGGGGAGGAGAAGGAGGCGGAAGAATATTAGGAAGAAGAGGAAGAAGAGGAGGAGGAGGAGGAGGAAGATGAAGACTTTTACGAAGAGGAGGAAGAGGGGGAGGAGGAGGAGGAGGAAGATGAAGAATATTAGGATGAGGAGGAAGAGGGGGAGGAGGAGGAGGAGGAGGAGGAGGAGGAGGAGGAGGAGGAGGAGGAGGAGGAAGAGGGGGAGGAGGAGGAGGAGGAGGAGGAAGAGGGGGAGGAGGAGGAGGAGGAAGATGAAGAATATTAGGAAGAGGAGGAAGAGGGGGAGGAGGAGGAGGAAGATGAAGAATATTAGGAAGAGGAGGAAGAGGGGGAGGAGGAGGAGGAGGAGGAGGAGGAAGAGGGGGAGGAGGAGGAGGAGGAGGAGGAAGAAGAAGAGGGGGAGGAGGAGGAGGAGGAGGAGGAGGAGGAGGAGGAGGGAGGAGGGGGAGGGGGGAGAGGAGGAGGGAGGAGTAGGAAGAATATTAGGAAGAGGAGGAAGAGGAGGAGGAAGAGGGGGAGGAGGAGGAGGAGGAGGAGGAGGAGGAGGAGAGAGGAGGAGGAGGAGGAGGAGGGAGGAGGAGGAGGAAGAGGGGGAGGAGGAGGAGGAGGAAGAACATTAGGAAGAGGAGGAAGAGGAGGAGGAGGAGGAGGTGGAGGAGGTGGAGGAAGAATATTAGGAGGAGGAGGAGGAGGAGGAGGAGGAGGAGGAGGAGGAGGAGGAGGAAGAGGAGGAGGAGGAGGGGGAGGAGGAAGAACATTAGGAAGAGGAGGAAGAGGAGGAGGAGGAGGAGGAGGAGGAGGAGGAGGAGGAAGAATATTAGGAAGAGGAGGAAGAGGAGGAGGAAGAGGGGGAGGAGGAGGAGGAGGAGGAGGAGGAGGAGGAGGGGGAGGAGAGAGAAGAGGGTAAAAGGCATTAGTCTCCGTCCAGTGCCGATGACTCATCACAACACCAGAGGCGCTTAGTGATTACATCATCACTACTGTGACATCAAGACCCGAACTGACGATGGCTTTAACAGCTCATGGCAAAGGTTCCAGCGTTGTGTGTGTGTGTGTGTGTGTGTGTGTGTGTGTGTCTGTGTGTGTGTGTGTGTGTGTGTGTGTGTGTGTGTGTGTGTCTGTGTGTGTGTGTCTGTGTGTGTGTGTGTGTGTGTGTGTCTGTGTGTGTGTCTGTGTGTGTGTGTGTGTGTGTCTGTGTGTGTCTGTGTGTGTGTGTGTGTGTGTGTGTGTGTGTCTGTGTGTGTGTGTGTGTGTGTGTGTGTGTGTGAGTGTGTGTGTGTGAGTGTGTGTGTGTGTGTGTGTGTGTGTGTGTGTCTGTGTGTGTGTGTGTGTGTGTGTGTGTGTGTGTGTGTGTGTGTGTGTGTGTGTGTGTGTGTGTGTGTGTGTGTGTGTGTGTGTGTGTGTGTGTGTGTGTGTGTGTGTGTGTGTGTGTGTGTGTGTGTGTGTGTGTGTAAGACATTAGCAATCTATAAAAGCCCCCAGGGTTCCTTCTCTGTCCAGTATAAATATAAACATATAAACATTTAAACACATAAACACACGTCAACACGTGGCACAGATGCTTGATGTCTGCAGGCTTGCAGTGAGGAGCCGGGTGGTGTGTATAGGCAGTGACTGAAGCAGAATGAACCGAGTGTAATGGTGAATGGAACGTGTTAACTTGAAAGCATGAAGCCAAAATGAAATTGCCCCTGAAAATGATTAAATGATCAAACTAGAAAATTAATGTGTTGATATATGTACTTGTGATGATAGTTGGCCAATCCTGTGTTACAGTTTTTCTCCATTGGTTTGGCTCATTTCTTGAAACAGAAATTACATTCTCAAAACTCTAAGATCATTTGGCAAAACAGTCTTACAGTTCAGCACAACACTATAGCTCACTTGCAAAAGCTCATATCTCTCCTAAAACTGTTCACTCATGCTTCAAAACTAAATTCCTTTCCCATATAAGGAGTCAGTGCCACGAAAATGGCAAAGATCCTTCTCAATTGCTTTGGCTAATTTCTTGAAACAGACCGGACGTTCTCAACACTCTTGGTGCTTTAGCCAAAATAACGTGGATGGTTCGGCACAACACCATGGTTCACCTGCAAAAGCTCATACCTCTCCCAAAACAGTTCACGCATGTGTCAAAACTAAATTTCCTTCTCATTTAAACAGTCAGTGCCCCAAAATGCTTCGTCCCTTTGGCATTGTGTAAGCACTGCAAGTCAAAATGTTTAGATGTTTTGTCACTATGGCAGAGGACCATTGAAATATCCCTCATGTCCACCTTTCAGTCTTAGCCCAGTCCTTCATTGACAATGGTTACTGTACTGTTTTTTGTCTAGCTAACAGAATACAATTGTGTATAAAACTGAAAAAAATAAATAGGATTTTAGGGTAAGAGTAGCCTCCAAGGTTTGACATCACACATTGCACTCATACTGCCAAGGAAATTGTAACCATTATCATTCACACACATAAAGTAACTTCCATACATCAGAGTAAAAAGAAAATGTATACAGCATAATATACTGTAATATAAACACACAAACAAAAAACAATGAAAATTATATGCAGCCTACAGTGCTGTAAATAAAGCTGGAGTTTCACAACTAACAGTTCTTCACTGGTCGCTGTCCTCACCCTCCTGGCCATCCACACGCTGCTGTCTGTCTGGCCACAGATTCTCGTCCACATCACAGCTTATATTCTCCCTTGCGATGCAACGAGGGAAGAAACGGCGTGCATGTCGCAACCATCCCCTACACTGATCTCCTGTAATATCCTCACACGCAGCGTCCATTGCATGGAGCAGGGACCTCTGATCTTGAGCCCGATGCTCATACACTCTCCACCTCCAAGCGGAGAAATACTCCTCAATAGGATTGAGGAAAGGAGAGTAAGGTGGTAGGAACACCATGACCATCCTTGGATGAGTAGTGAACCAGGCCCTGATGAGCGGGCCACGGTGGAAATTCACATTGTCCCATACAATGACATATTGTGGTAGGTGAGGCCCTACGAGACCGCTCTCATTTTCAGGGATCAAATCAACATGAAGGCGGTCCAAGAAGATGAGGAGCTTCTGTGTATTGTATGGGCCAAGACTGGGGATGTGAGTGGCCACACCATTCTCCGATATGGCAGCACACATAGTTATATTGCCCCCTCGCTGGCCTGGGACATCCACCATGGCCCGGTGGCCAATAATATTACGGCCACGTCTTCGGCCCTTGGCCAGGTTGAAGCCAGCTTCATCCACAAACACGAGGATGTGATGGGTCTCGTTTCCTTCCAATGCCATTATTCTCTACAATAGCGTAAAAAAAGAAAACATCAAATCAGTCATACAGAAGAGTCATACACTACAGTTACAGACAATTACATAGGAATGTTCTATGTTCTCCACAAGTTCAATATACTACTGGCCACTACTCCAGTGGTTCCAAACCTGGGTACATGTACCCCTATGCAGAGGTACTACAGGGGGTATTTGACAGAAAGGGGAGGGGGAAATCATCAATGACTAGACTTACTGAAATGTTACAGTAAAACCCACAGTATTAGATAGATTTACATGGGAGGCACTAATTGCAGCTCTTTGACCCCTTTTCTTATTGTATGTTATATTCTTCAAAATAAGGATTATAATGATAATTGCATCATACAGTAAGCTGCAGTTTTTAGGCGAAATGTTGAAGTCAGATAAATCAAATACTTCCATACCTGGATTACCTGGATACACAAATCAGGTAAAGTGGGTACTGAAGCCAAAAAAAGTTTGGGAACCACTGCTTAATTGTAAAAATGTTATAATGATGGACAACCAGTAACTGACTTACATGTACATACTGGTACCGCAGCTCTTTCACTCTATCAGAGTTCCTCTCAAATGGTACCCTGTAAATTTGCTTCATTGTCATCTGATGCTTCTTCAATATCCGGTCTATTGTGGAGATGCTTATAGAGTTGACATTTTGGAATATGGCATTGTCTTGTAGGATTGCAGCGCGGATCTGTCTCAATGTGATGGCATTATTTGCCATCACCATGTTACAGATCTCTTGTTCTTGTTGTTCATTGAGAAGTTTTCCTCTGCCACCTGTGCAAGGTTGTCGTCCAATCCTAGATATAGAAGTCAAAGGACAACACTCCATTCGTAATGTATACCTTATGTATTCCTTACAGAATGAGTTACCTATGTAATTGTATTGTTGTTTTACTTACAGTAACTTTACCACAATTCTAATGCATCACTGCACAGTGACTGGAATACGACTGTAAACTGTATCATCAATACTGTAGAAAATAAACTATTCCATAGTTTATTTTCTCCAATGTTTTTCTTGTCATTTTTAGTATCATAACATCCCATTGAGGTAAGATATTACTGTAGGCCTATCACACACACACACTAAATGAATAGGTAAATATGTAAATAAATATATTTCTTGCTCTATGCACAGTGTCCTGTCCTATACAACATATAATTCCATCATTGACTGACTACATACCTGTTTTCCCTGCGAAAGGTTTGGATGATGGAGGAGACTGTTGAGCGAGGCACATTAGGCTGCACTCGGCGACCTGCCTCCGCCATTGTGAGGCCATGGTTGATGACATGGTCTATAATTGTGGCCCGAATTTCATCCGGGGACAGCATGGTGTCTTCGTGCTCCTCGGCCTCTTCCCCCTATTCCACCACCACGCACCCTTACTCCTCCTCCTCCTCTTCTTCTTCTTCCTCTTCCTCGAGCAGGCAGTTGCCCTTGTTCATTTACTTGGCCAGGTGCCTCCATGTTCAGAAATTGTACTGGTCCTGCATGGTCAAGCTCTTTACATACATGTTTGGCAGCATTCACAGTCATGGACAGCACCTGTCAGGTAACTAAACATACTGTTTGATTGGTCATCTGAGATGTGTGAAACTCCTCCTTCGTTAGTCAAGTTCTAGTTTCACCTGACTGTCAATTGCTGTAATAAATTTATCAAATGTTCCAAGGGATTCATATATGGTATTCATGGTATTATGTTCTTGACTAATTTTGACAATTGAACAGACTATTGTGCATGTGATGACTTATACAATGAAATGACGCTGACACGTTTTGGAGCGAACAACCATTAGACTGAGAATCAACAATCAGTTTAGATCAACAAGATCTATTCACTTGGAAATTGTGCTAAATGTAGGCTACCTGTACTTAATCATTTGCAAAGATGTACTGAGACATTGAGACATGTACTTAGACATTTGCAATTTGATGAAATGAATGAGAAATTCAATTCTGTTGTGAACAATTGCCAAGTGGTTTGGAGGTTTGTCCATGTAGTTTTGAGAATGTAATTTCTGTTTCAAGAAATGAGCCAAACCAATGGAGAAAAACTGTAAAACAACTGTTTTGTAAATTAAAAACAAAAAAGGTAATTGTATTCTTTAAGATGTCCCGTTTTACTGCTGACCTAAACAGATCCATTTGACCCCATAAAAGAGCGTCCGTGGGATGTCTCAGTCAACCAAGAAAAAAGACCCAGAGGACCAAAAGGCCTGAAGACATACATCTTAAAGAGACTCCTTTTTATTCCTCATGGAGCATTTTGAAGGTGAGTTGAATTTTCAATATGATGAAGGCTTCTATATCTAACGATGCATATATATATATATATATATATATATATATATATATATATATATATATATATATATATATATATTATTTATGTTGTATATTATAAATGAATGTTTTTAATAATGTATTGTATAAAATGATATAGTATATAATGAATGAGATGTTGTGTTATTGATTTTTTTAAACGAGAATGGACTCTACCTACATATGTATATATCCTACTGTTTATACCAAACAAATGTAAATTTTATGTGACATGTCTCAAGGTGTCTCAGAACCCATGAAAATGCATGCCAAACCAAGTCTCTACTCAAGAGTGGACCACTGCCTCCACCTAGTGGATGTACAGCTACATCACAGTTATAGAAAAATTACTAGTCAATTGATTATGTGTGTGTGTGTGTGTGTGTGTATCTAGAATGTTAGTATAATATATATATATATATATATATATATATATATATATATATATATATATATATATATATATATATATATATATATATATCTACCTACATATGTATTTATCCTACTGTTTTTACCAAACAAATTTCTATTTTATGTGAAGTGTCTAATCAAGAGTGGACCACTGGCTCCACCTAGTGGATGTTCAGTTACATCACAGTTGTAGAAATAAATTACCTAGCACGTTAGTATACTATTCTATATCCCTCTCTCAATGGATAACAATTCACTCAATGGATAACAATGGTTTTTTAAATATTTAACAGTATTTCAATATTTGGTTTTTGCAGACATTTTAAGACTGGATGACATACAATTTTCAGGTAATTAATATTATTATTATTATTATTATTATTATTTTTAAGGGGTAGATCAGCTTAATATTGCAGATAGATTGTAACTTCCATCAATGTAATTGTCTGCATCACTTCCAGTCCCCCATGTTTTTTATATATACACACACACACACATATTTACATTTACGTCATTTAGCAGACGCTCTTATCCAGAGTGAGTGAATGCATACATTATTTTATTTTTTTCTCCATACTGGCCCCCCGTGGGAATCGAACACCCACAACCCTGGCGTTGCAAACGCCATGCTCTACCGACTGAGCTACATCCCCTGCCGGCCATTCCCTCCCCCTCCCTGGACGATGCTGGGCCAATTGTGCGCCGCCTCATGGGTCTCCCTGGTCGCGGCCGGCAACGACAGAGCCTGGATTTGAACCAGGATCTCTAGTAGACCACTGAGCCACTCGGGAGATAATACACATACACATACATATACACACATATATACATATATACACACATACATACACACATACAGTGAGGGAAAAAGGTATTTGATCCCCTGCTGATTTTGTGATTGACAGTTATTTTGTGTTGCTTCCATTTGCGAATAATCGCACCAACTGTTGTCACCTTCTCATCAAGCTGCTTGGCGATGGTCTTGTAGCCCATTCCAGCCTTGTGTAGGTCTACAATTTTGTCCCTGACATCCTTGGAGAGCTCTTTGGTCTTGGCCATGGTGGAGAGTTTGGAATCTGATTGATTGATTGCTTATACAGGTAAGAAACTGATATTAGAGCACTCCCTTTAAGAGTGTGCTCCTAATCTCAGCTCGTTACCTGTATAAAAGACACCTGGGAGCCAGAAATCTTTCTGATTGAGAAGGGGTCAAATACTTATTTCCCTCATTAAAATGCAAATCAATTTATAACATTTTTTAAATGTTTTTTTCTGGATTTTTTTGTTGCTATTCTGTCTCCCACTGTTCAAATAAACCTACCATTAAAATTATAGACTGATCATTTCTTTGTCAGTGGGCAAACGTACAAAATCAGCAGGGGATCAAATACTTTTTCCCTCACTGTACCATTAAAATTATAGACTGATCATTTCTTTGTCAGTGGGCAAACGTACAAAATCAGCAGGGGATCAAATACTTTTTCCCTCACTGTACATACATACAGTACATATCCATACAGTACATATACATATCCTTTATTACTTTCCAACCCCTTCCCTAATTGGAGTAAACTAGTGAACAACAACGCTTAGGCCTCTACTTCCAGCTTACGTTATTAGTTATTATTTGCATCCTTCAATACCTCCCATCTATCTGTTAACACCATCCATATAGGATTTATATTTGCCATATATATTTCAATATATATCTACATTTTAGTCATTTAGCAGACGCTCTTATCCAGAGCGACTTAGTTAGTGAGTACAGTTAGTACATATTTTTTTTTATACCTGCCCCCCGTGGGAATCAAACCCACAACCCTGGCATTGCAAACGCCATGCTCTATCAACTGAGCTACATCCCTGCCGGCCATTCCCTCCCCTACCCTGGACGACGCTGGGCCAATTGTGCGCCGCCCATGAGTCTCCCGGTCGCGGCCGGCTACGACAGAGCCTGGATTCGAACCAGGATCTCTAGTGGCACAGTTAGCACTGCGATACAGTGCCTTAGACCACTGCGCCACTCAGGAGATATATATCAGCAATAATGTTTTCTTGCTGATATCACAACACAGGCTGTCATTGGAAAATACATACAGTGAAAAGGAAAACAGCAAATCTAGGATCAAATGACTGCAGGCTGGAAATAGACTGACTTTACAGACCTTATGGAAGTGGTGAACTGGGACAATTAGTGAAAACCATGGGCAGTCAGTCACCAGATATTCAGACAGAGCAGCAATGATCCAACCCTGACATTGTATTGAGAGAAAACGACTTAGCATTGAGTAGCATATAGAGGGATTGATCACATTATATGTGGGCAGGGATGATATTTTAAAGATTGTATACACACCTTTTGTGCTGAGGGTGGACATCTTGGATGGCTCATCTTGACTGCACTGCACAGGATGAACACAGACGTACACAGAATGTAACTTCACTTAATACAGAGTACCTTCAACTTGACAATATAACACAAACATTGTACTGAACACAGTACCCAGGTACATGATTTACTAACCGGTTTCTCAGCTCACAATAAGGTTGGATGCCAGCCGCTGAAGAAGAAGGGGCGAGGGCGACAACAGTAGCTAGCTAGCTGTACACCTGTAGACAGTGTCCTTCGCCCCCTGCCTGTTGGGCACTGTTTTACCACTGTTCTGTTAACGACGGCGAGGGAAGGTGTTCGGCAGGCGGGAGCGAAGGACACTGTCTTTTAATTCAATCAAACCCAGTCGGGGGCTGGGCAGGTGGGGGGCCTGCGCCCATGCAGCCGTCAAAAAACTGAGTGCTGGTTTACACTCTCGTTGGGGTTTGGGGAGGGGGGGTTCATGCAAGAACCAATGGGGTCAAAATTAGCTAAAATTAGCCAGCTAGCTAACAAAACTTTGCTAGATGTTCTTCTCCCTAAAGAATGCAGGAGAACAGGGACTACCACTTAGCAGGAGTTTTTTTGTGTACATTTGGAAAACTGTTGTTGTTTTCCAAAAAGTGTTGTTGTGGAGCTGCCAGTCTGTCTCAACGACCGTTCCTGGAATGGAATGTTGATATGGGTGGTAGCAGTCATGTGGAAGCTATTGATATTAAGAGGGCGTCAGCATATTGAAAGGTTCCTCCAGGAACCTTTTCACCCTTAGGTTCCTCCAATAACCATTTATGATCAGAAAGGTTCAAATATGAACCCATTGATTAGGAAACGTTCCCAGAGGAACTCTCCAAATGTAAGAACCTTTTTTACATTTCAACTTTCCTAATTGAACCCCTAATTCTTAGTGTGTTCTTCTGAAATAGGCTACATTTTCTTAATGTCATGTTTCTTTAGACCTGTCTAAAATAAATAATTTTACATTTTAGTCATTTAGCAGACGCACTTATCCAGAGCGACTTACAGTTAGTGAATACATTTTCATACTGGAGTTATTGTGATGGTGTAGGCTATATTCAATGGATTTATTAGACTTTTTAAATGTAGATGTTCCAAATGTCCGCATCAGTGGCTTGCAGGCTATGGGTGGAAGCCAGGAGATGGTGTTGATGTTAATTAAGGGTGTATTACCATGAGACCGGCAGTCATCTGAATGACAATCACCGGCTGACAGAATGTCATGACCACCACAGTCCTCCGTAACATCAATAAGGGATCATAGCTTTCACCTGGATTCACCTGGTCAGTCTATGTCATTCCTAATGTTTTGTCCACACAGTGTATATCATGTGTATATAATAAATAAACCAACATGAACTTAGAAGGGAAGGAGGAGGTCAGCCAGAAAGGAGAAAAGATGGCCAGCTTTGTGGTTAGATTGTAGGTGAACATAACTTTGAAAATACACAGGTCCTTAAGTAATGTGTCCTCAAATATTATTTAATCTAAAAATCTCACATTAGCTGATGAAATGAAATGAATCATAGAGGTCTTATAACTAATTCCATTCTACAGGCTCATTTGTTTTGTCTCATGTCTCTTTATATTCATATACCCTAGGGGCCATGTAGATTCGTATCTGTCATGATTGGAGTTGTGTTGCGCTGTTATGCCTTTATAGTTGAGTTGCCTTGGTCCTGTCGGTATACAGTAACTTTAAAGAGGAACTGCACCTAAAGAAAACACACTTCTCATTTAGAAAACAGCCTCTGTGGGACCGAAATGAGTGATAAACATTCATTCTTCTGTCAAAATTGACTACAGAATGTAAAGAGGCTTGCAGATGACGGCTGGCAGCACACAAGTAATCATCCATTTGGAGTGAAGCTGCACGCGACCCGGTCCTAATGTCTGTGGTACATTTGAGTTGACTTTAGATATCTCTATGTGGCTAGTTAGGGACCATCGGTAAATTACACAATGTTCATGGGACAATATGTAAAAATGTCAATAGCTCCAAATAGCTTCAATTACTTAAAAATCAAATCAACTATACATTTTAGAAATTCATATACAAATGAATTTCTAAATGAGACAATGACACTATTGTTCATGTACAAATATTGAAAGAATTTAAAGAGAAAATGTAAAGATATGACACTATTGTCTCATTTTCATTGTGTAATTTATTGCCGGTCCCTAACTAGACCCCTGATATAGGCTATCCAAAGCCAGTCAGGTGACATGTCCCTAACTAGACCCTGATATAGGCTATCCAAAGCCAGTCAGGTGACATGTCCCTAACTAGACCCTGATATAGGCTATCCAAAGGCAGTCAGGTGACATGTCCCTAACTAGACCCTGATATAGGCTATCCAAAGCCAGTCAGGTGACATGTCCCTAACTAGACCCTGATATAGGCTATCCAAAGCCAGTCAGGTGACATGTCCCTAACTAGACCCTGATATAGGCTATCCAAAGCCAGTCAGGTGACATGTCCCTAACTAGACCCCTGATATAGGCTATCCAAAGCCAGTCAGGTGACATGTCCCTAACTAGACCCTGATATAGGCTATCCAAAGGCAGTCAGGTGACATGTCCCTAACTAGACCCTGATATAGGCTATCCAAAGCCAGTCAGGTGACATGTCCCTAACTAGACCCTGATATAGGCTATCCAAAGCCAGTCAGGTGACATGTCCCTAACTAGACCCTGATATAGGCTATCCAAAGCCAGTCAGGTGACATGTCCCTAACTAGACCCTATCCAAAGCCAGTCAGGTGACATTTGGGAACCTGTAAACCCACACAAGAGACACCCACATCAAACCACACCCCAAAACCAACTCACGTTTGAATTCAGTCACGGCCGCTAATATTTCTTAACGAACCCAATCTAAAAAGAGGCCAAATCAGGAAGCGCAGTCGCCCTTTAAAACTAACTAATGACATGTTGCACCTCAACCTTTCTACCTTTCAGATGATCCAAGGAGGAGGACAGATGACAACAGCAGGCCAGTGGATCCCTTAGAACAGCAGCAGTCAGGGGCAAATGGTAGGGAGGAGGATGATTTAGGTGACCCAGACACAGGCCTTGGGCTGAGGCTGTCATTACATTGTGTCAGCTGGTTATTGTCATGTAAAAGACTGTCGGTCTCACAGTAATTTACCGTTAATTAGCATAAACACATTTAGCATCTCCAGGCCTCCACTGCATACAAGCCGCATGCAAGCCACTGATGCGCGCCTTTGGAAAACCTATATTTAAATTAATAAATTTAATATATACAATAAATCCATTATTTATTTTAGGCAGATCTAAATAAACATGATATGAAGAAAATGTATTTCAGAAGAACAGAATATGAGTGGCCTACTGTATGTTATCTCTCTATACTCCAGGCCATAGGCTGTAGGCTTGTTCATTAAGCAGACAAGACAGGCCTATGCTTATGAGTCCTGGGACATTATTTTACATTATATGATTTTATAGTAAGAAGAATATCATTGAATTTAGCTGAATAAAATAGAAAGGATGTTTTTCCCATTCCGGAGCATGTGCTCATATGAAGTAGCTATGATGAGCATAAAAGTGATCATTTGAAACAGTTCTTTGGAAACTTCAGCTGTGAAGTTGCGGAAGGAAACATCCGCACTGAGCTAAAGGGTAGAGCTGCCGCCTTCAAGGAACGGGACTCTAACCCGGACGCTTATAAGAAATCCCGCTATGACCTCCGACGAACCATCAAACAGGCAAAGAGTCAATACAGGTCTAAGATTGAATCATACTACACTGGCTCTGACGCTCGTCGGATGTGGCAGGGCTTGAAAACTATTACAGACTACAAAGGGAAGCACAGCCGCGAGCTGCCCAGTGACACAAGCCTACCAGACGAGCTAAACCACTTCTATGCTCGCCGAGGCAAGCAACACTGAAGCATGCATGAGAGCACCAGCTGTTCCGGACGACTATGTGATCACGCTCTCCGTAGCCGATGTGAGTAAGACTTTTAAGCAGGTCAACATTCACAAGGCCGCAGGGCCAGACGGATTACCAGGACGTGTACTCCGAGCATGTGCTGACCAACTGGCAAGTGTCTTCACTGACATTTTCAACATGTCCCTGACTGAGTCTGTAATACCAACATGTTTCAAGCAGACCACCATAGTCCCCGTGCCCAAGAACTCTAAGATAACCTGCCTAAATGACTACCGACCCGTAGCACTGACGTCTGTAGCCATGAAGTGCTTTGAAAGACTGGTCATGGCTCACATCAACAGCATAATCCCAGAAACCCTAGACCCACTCCAATTTGCATACCGCCCCAACAGATCCACAGATGATGCAATCTCTATCGCACTCCACACTGCCCTTTCCCACCTGGACAAGAGGAACACCTACGTGAGAATGCTATTCATTGACTACAGCTCAGCATTCAACACCATAGTGCCCTCTAAGCTCATCACTAAGCTAAGGATCCTGGGACTAAACACCTCCCTCTGCAACTGGATCCTGGACTTCCTGACGGGCCGCCCCCCAGGTGGTAAGGGTAGGTAACAACACATCTGCCACACTGATCCTCAACACGGGGGCCCCTCAGGGGTGCGTGCTCAGTCCCCTCCTGTACTCTCTGTTCACCCATGACTGCATGGCCAGGCACGACTCCAACACCATCATTAAGTTTGCCGACGACACAATAGTGGTAGGCCTGATCACCGACAACGATGAGACAGCCTAGGGGAGGAGGTCAGAGATCTGGCCGTGTGGTGCCAGGACAACAACCTCTCCCTCAACGTGACCAAGACAAAGGAGATGATTGTGGACTACAGGAAAAAAAAGAGGACTGAGCACGCCCCCCATTCTCATCGACGGGGCTGTAGTGGAACAGGTTGAGAGCTTCAAGTTCCTTGGTGTCCACATCACCAACGAACTATCATGGTCCAAACACACCAAGACAGTCGTGAAGAGGGCACGACAAAGCCTATTCCCCCTCAGGAGACTAAAAAGATTTGGCATGGGTCCTCAGATCCTCAAAAAAATTCTACAGCTGCACCATCGAGAGCATCCTGACTGGTTGCATCACCGCCTGGTATGGCAACTGCTTGGCCTCTGACCGCAAGGCACTACAAAGGGTAGTGCGTACGGCCCAGTACATCACTGGGGCAAAGCTCCCTGCCATCCAGGACCTCTATACCAGGCGGTGTCAGAGGGAAGGCCCTCAAAATTGTCAAAGACTCCAGCCACCCTAGTCATAGACTGTTCTCTCTGCTACCGCACGGCAAGCGGTACCGGAGTGCCAAGTCTAGGTCCAAAAGACTTCTCAACAGCTTCTACCCCCAAGCCATAAGACTCCTGAACAGCTAATCATGGCTACCCAGACTATTTGCACTGCCCCCCACCCCCCTTCTTTTTACGCTGCTGCTACTCTGTTAAGTAAGTATTTATGCATAGTCACTTTAACTCTACCCACATGTACATATTACCTCAACTACCTCAACTAGCCGGTGCCCCCGCACATTGACTCTGCAACGGTACCCCCTGTATATATAGCCTCCCTACTGTCACTTTATTTTACTGTATATATAGCCTCCCTACTGTCACTTTATTTTACTTCTGCTCTTTTTTTTTCTCAACACTTTTTTTGTTGTTGTTTTATTCTTACTTTTTTGTTTAAAATAAATGCACTGTTGGTTAAGGGCTGTAAGTAAACATTTCACTGTAATGTCTGCACCTGTTGTATTCGGCGCATGTGACCAATAAAATTTGATTTGATTTGATTTGATTTGAATGATACAAACCTGCAAGAAATAATAATCCAAGAACCATTTAAATAAACATTTATAATCCAAGAACCATGTAAATAATAATTTATAATCCAAGAACCATGTTAATAATAATTTATAATCCAAGAACCATTTTAATAATAATTTATAATCCAAGAACCAATTTAATAATAATTTATAATCCAAGAACCATTTTAATAATCATTTATAATCCAATAACCATGTTAATAATAATTTATAATCCCACCTTTCTCTGTTTGTTATTGTTTCTCTTCACTCGGCCCCGAAACTATTATTATTAATAACAATACTAATAATACTCTTCTGAAACCTGGAATGTCTTAGAAATCAGAACATATATGGGCTGCATGATGCATCAGAAGAGATTACTCAACAGTCTTGTGGAATTTGACTGCGGTCCTGACTGATGACTGATGACTGATGACTGATGACTGATGACTGATGACTGCGGTCATGACTGATGACTGATGACTGATGACTGCGGTCATGACTGATGACTGATGACTGATGACTGATGACTGATGACTGATGACTGATGACTGATGACTGATGACTGCCGGTGTGGCAGTGATACAGTCACCGCAACAGCCCTATAGAGCTCCAAAACATTGTTAAGCTACCCCAGTATCCCCTTGATCGTTTTGGATTGCAAAACTAAAGAGAAACACCAGACAAGACACAGAGACAGCAACAGAATAATATGATATGATGGAGAGAGACACCAGACAAGACACAGAGACAGCAACAGAAGAATAGGATATGATGGAGAGAGACACCAGACAAGACACAGAGACAGCAACAGAAGAATATGATATGATGGAGAGAGACACCAGACAAGACACAGAGACAACAACAGAAGAATAGGATATGATGGAGAGAGACACACTAGACAAGACGAGGAAGACATTTTGATGGGGAGAGAGGAGCTGATACCCCTGGGGAGAGAGGAGCTGTTACCCCTGGGGAGAGAGGAGCTGTTACCCCTGGGGAGAGAGGAGCTGCTACCCCTGGGGAGAGAGGAGCTGTTACCCCTGGGGAGAGAGGAGCTGTTACCCCTGGGGAGAGAGGAGCTGTTACCCCTGGGGAGAGAGGAGCTGTTACCCCTGGGGAGAGAGGAGCTGCTACCCCTGGGGAGAGAAGAGCTGCTACCCCTGGGGAGAGAGGAGCTGTTACCCCTGGGGAGAGAGGAGCTGCTACCCCTGGGGAGAGAGGAGCTGTTACCCCTGGGGAGAGAGGAGCTGTTACCCCTGGGGAGAGAGGAGCTGCTACCCCTGGGGAGAGAGGAGCTGCTACCCCTGGTGAGAGACGGGCTGCAACCAGGAGAGACTGCGACCCTGCTCAGGAAGAGCTTAACGATTGGTGATTGTTGGGGCACGTTTGGCAGGAGCTTCAGTGACAAAAACTGCTCAACTTGCTGATGTTTCACAATGTGCCATGGCCGTCTCAGTCACCAGGTCTCAACCCAATTGAACACTTATGGGAGATTCTGGAGAGGCGCCTGAAACAACGTTTTCCACCACCATCAACAAAACACCAAATGATGGAATTTCTCGTGGAAGAATGATGTCACATCCCTCCAATAGAGTTCCAGACACTTGTAGAATGTATGCCAAGGCACATTGTAAGAGCTATAAAGAGACAGGGAGTGGAGAACAGGTAGAACCTGATATGGAAATGAGCAGAACAAACGAAAGGAACTTTAGGTGACCGAATGATCATTCCAGACTCTACTTCTATTGAGAGACATATAAAAGGTAAGACGACGATTGTTATGATATTAATATAGTTGATGATATTGTTATGTGTATTAATATAGTTGATGATATTGTTATGTGTATTAATATAGTTGATGATATTGTTATGTGTAATGATATAGTTGATGATATTGTTATGTGTATTAATATAGTTGATGATATTGTTATGTGTATTAATATAGTTGATGATATTGTTATGTGTATTAATATAGTTGATGATATTGTTATGTGTATTAAGATAGTTGATGATATTGTTATGTGTATTAATATAGTTGATGATATTTTGTGTGGACAGTGTTATAATAGGCCTACACTCCATAAAATTGTATTTTATGTAAATTAGATGCGTGGGGTGAATTAATTCTGTGCCCAATATGTGTTCCCCCAGGGTGATCTCCTTCATAATAGTCCTATAGACTATATGTGTTCCCCAGGGTGATCTCCTTCATAATAGTCCCATAGACTATATGTGTTCCCCAGGGTGATCTCCTTCATAATAGTCACATAGACTATATGTGTTCCCCAGGGTGATCTCCTTCATAATAGTCACATAGACTATATGTGTTCCCCAGGGTGATCTCCTTCATAATAGTCCCATAGACTATATGTGTTCCCCAGGGTGATCTCCTTCATAATAGTCCCATAGACTATATGTGTTCCCCAGGGTGATCTCCCTTCATAATAGTCACATAGACTATATGTGTTCCCCAGGGTGATCTCCTTCATAATAGTCACATAGACTATATGTGTTCCCCAGGGTGATCTCCTTCATAATAGTCCTATAGACTATATGTGTTCCCCAGGGTGATCTCCTTCATAATAGTCCTATAGACTATATGTGTTCCCCAGGGTGATCTCCTTCATAATAGTCCTATAGACTAAATGTGTTCCCCAGGGTGATCTCCTTCATAATAGTCACATAGACTATATGTGTTCCCCAGGGTGATCTCCTTCATAATAGTCCTATAGACTATATGTGTTCCCCAGGGTGATCTCCTTCATAATAGTCCTATAGACTATATGTGTTCCCCAGGGTGATCTCCCTTCATAATAGTCCTATAGACTAAATGTGTTCCCCAGGGTGATCTCCTTCATAATAGTCCTATAGACTATATGTGTTCCCAGGGTGATCTCCTTCATAATAGTCCTATAGGCTTGTCTTCTCAAAACAAGCTTAAAACACAACAAGCAACAAACAAACATTGTCTCTTTCGAATCCTCTTCCGAACCCTATTGGTTCGATGCATAGGGTGTTTGTGTCACGGTTTCGGCCGAGGCTGCTCCTCCTCCTTGTTCAGGCAGGCTTCGGCGGTCGTCGTCCCCGGAGTACTAGCTACCACCGTTCGATGTTTCATGTTTGTTTGGTTTTGTCTGTTTGTACACCTGTCCCTTGTTAGTGTTTGATTTTGTTTCCTATTTAGTTATCGTGTGTTGGGTCAGGTGTTATGTGTGATTGTTATGTCAGCTGTTAGCTGTTGGTGGGTTTTCCTCTCATGTTGTTTGTTTTTTGAGAGTCCGCACTGCGTGCGCTGCTTTCTACTATTTTACGCACTGTTGTGTGTGTGCGTAATTGTTCTTGCCTCCCGGTTGGGTTGTGCCAGTTACCTGTTTGGAGTTATATTTTTGGATCACTAAAGTCTGTTGACGAACGCCCTTGTTCCTGCGCTTGATTTCTCGCACCACATCCACACTCAGCATTCTTGACAGAATCACACATCACACCATGGAATCAGCAGGAGCAACCGCGCCAACGGACATCATGGAGGACCGTCTTCGTGGGCAGGAGGACAGGATCAACCAGATCGGTCACGCCCTGGATCGGGTGATGAACACTCTCCACCGATGGGAAAGCAGCGGGGTACCCACGCCCCCACCTACCGGAGGTTTATCCGGGGTTTTGGACAGGTGGCAGCTCCCTAACGTCCCTGTTGAAGGGGGGTCCGGTGCGCTTGCGGTGGTCAGCTGAGGCGGACAGGGCTTTTGGGAGACTGAAGGACCTGTTTACCTCGGCGCCGGTGCTGGCGCATCCGGATCCCGCTTTACCATTCCAGGTAGAGGTAGAAGCGTCTGAAGCCGGTATCGGGGCCGTTCTCTCACAACGGTCTGGCACACCACCTAAACTCCGCCCCTGTGCTTTTTATTCTAAGAAGCTCAGTCCGGCGGAGCGGAATTATGACGTAGGGGACAGGGAGCTGTTAGCCGTGGTACAAGCCCTAAAGGTGTGGAGGCATTGGCTTGAGGGGGCTCAACACCCTTTCCTCATTTTGGCGACCACCGTAACCTGGAATACATCCGGGCAGCTAGGAGACTGAATCCTCGCCAGGCTCGCTGGACTATGTTTCTAGCCCGGTTTGTATTTAAAATCACTTACATCCCTGGGTCCCAGAACGGGAAGGCAGATGCCCTGTCCCGGGCGGTATGACACGGAGGAGAGGTCCGTTGAGCCCACTCCCATACTACCAAAGTCTTGTCTGGTGGCACCGGTGGTATGGGAGGTCGATGCAGAGATCGAGCGGGCGTTACGCACCGACCCAAGTCCTCCACAATGTCCAGTGGGTCGGACGTACGTTCCGCTCGAGGTACGCGATCGCCTCATTTATTGGGCTCATACATCCCCCTCCTCTGGACATCCAGGTATCGGCCGGACAGTTCACTGCCTTAGCACTAAGTACTGGTGGCCAACGTTAGCCAGGGATGTGAGTGTTTATGTCTCCTCCTGTTCGGTGTGTGCCCAGTGTAAGGCGCCCAGACATTTGCCCAGGGGTAAGCTACAACCCCTGCCCGTTCCGCAACGACCCTGGTCCCACCTCTCGGTGGACTTTGTTACAGACCTTCCCCCCTCACAGGGGAATACTACCATCCTGGTCGTTGTGGATCGGTTCTCGAAGGCCTGTCGTCTCCTTCCCATGCCGGGTCTCCCTACTGCCCTACAGACCGCTGAGGCTCTGTTTACCCATGTCTTCCGGCATTACGGGGTACCCGAGGATATAGTGTCTGATCGAGGCCCCCAGTTCACCTCCAGACTGTGGAGAGCCTTTATGGAATGGTTGGGGGTTTTCGGTGAGCCTTACCTCGGGTTACCACCCGGAGAGTAATGGGCAGGTTGAACGTGTCAACCAGGATGTGGGTAGGTTTCTGAGGTCATATTGCCAGGGCCGGCCGGAGGAGTGGGCGAGATATGTTCCCTGGGCCGAAATGGCACAAAACTCTCTCCGCCACTCCTCCACCAAACTAACCCCTTTCCAGTGTGTGTTAGGGTACCAGCCAGTTCTGGCACCTTGGCATGAGAGCCAGATCGAGGCCCCTGCGGTGGATGAGTGGGTGCGGCGCTCGGAGGAGACGTGGAACGCTGCCCACGTTCATCTGCAGCGGGCCATCCGTCGACATAAGACGAGCGCCGATCTCCACCGCAGTGAGGGGCCTGTGTACGCACCTGGAGATCGAGTCTGGCTCTCGACCAGAAACCTGCCCCTCCGCCTGCCCTGCCGGGAAGCTGGGTCGGCGGTTGGTGGGGCCGTTCAAAGTCCTGAGGAGGTTGAACGAGGTGTGTTGCAGGTTAGAACTGCCCATTGATTACAAGAATATTAACCCCTCGTTCCATGTGTCTCTCCTCAGGCCGGTGGTAGCTGGTCCACTCCAGGACTATGAGATAGAAGAGACTCCTCTGCCCCCGTTGGACATCGAGGGGGCTCCGGCGCACACCGTTAGGTCCATCCTTGATTCGAGACGCCGGATGGGGGGTCTCCCAATATCTCGTGGAGTGGGAGGGGTACGGCCCGGAGGAGCGGTGCTGGGTGCCGAGGAGGGACATATTAGACCTGTCTCTTCTGACCGAGTTCCATCGGGGTCATCCTACGCGCCCTGCTCCGCGTCTTCCTGGTCGTCCCGAGGCCGGGGTCGGCGCACGGCTGGAGCCGCGCGCGTCAAGGGGGGTACTGTCACGGTTTCGGCCGAGGCTGCTCCTCCTCCTTGTTCGGGCATGCTTCGGCGGTCGTCGTCCCCCGGAGTACTAGCTACCACCGTTCGATGTTTCATGTTTGTTTGGTTTTGTCTGTTTGTACACCTGTCCCTTGTTAGTGTTTGATTTTGTTTCCTATTTAGTTATCGTGTGTTGGGTCAGGTGTTATGTGTGATTGTTATGTCAGCTGTTAGCTGTTGGTGGGTTTTCCTCTCATGTTGTTTGTTTTTTGAGAGTCCGCACTGCGTGCGCGTTTCTACTATTTTACGCACTGTTGTGTGTGTGCGTAATTGTTCTTGCCTCCCGGTTGGGTTGGCCAGTTACCTGTTGGAGTTATATTTTTGGATCACTAAAGTCTGTTGACGAACGCCCTTGTTCCTGCGCTTGATTTCTCGCACCACATCCACACTCAGCATTCTTGACAGTTTGCCTTTCTCGCCAGAGACCCGGGTTCTCTTCCCTGCCCCGCTGTTCGCAACAATATTAATATCATAGATTACTTGTTGAAGAAAGAGACAAAATAAAATGAATTAAAGGATTTCAGGAAAATATCAGTAAGTCCTGATATAGAGTTGTCTTTTGGGTTCAGCCTTCTAGCTTCCTTTATCAATTGGGTGAAATGTAATAAATGACATGGCCTCAGAGTTTGGAGATAACCAGTCCCAGTTTAAATCACCATGACAACCATTTCATTATTTCCCCAGCGCAGCAAGGGAATCTAGAGACTCAACCTTTGCAGAATCAGAATCATCTTTAAGTACATTTACACATACATATGTAGGATCTTAATTTGAGCCAATGATTATTAATGGACATTTTTGTAGTGGCCGAAACATTCTTAAGAAAAAATTGAGTCTAAAATGTATGTGGAAATTACAAACTTCAGAAGCCTTTTTAATCCTCAAATACACTGCAGGAAAGTTCAAATTAAGATCCTACATCTTTACTCAGAATTGTACTTGGTGATATGGTGCTGCTAGTGATAGACAACATTTAGAGACAGAATACAGAGAGGAGTTTACACAAAGTTTACGTACAACATTATACACACATAGCTAGAGTGAGCATTGAGCTATAAGAGAATGAACAGTGGATATACAGATATACAGTACAGTGGGTATACAGTTGATATACAGTGGATGTACGCATTTACAGTATCAGTATAAATTCAGTGAGCTCCAAAAGTATTGGGACAGTGACACATGTGTTGTTGTTTTGGCTCTGTACCCCACCACTTTCGATTTGAAATGAAACAATGACAGACCCACACATATCATACCCCCCCTCCCCAAATGCTAACCTCCCTGTTATTGTTGAGAGGTTAGCATGTCTTGGGGGATGATATATTGTTGAGAGGTTAGCATGTCTTGGGGGTATGATATATTGTTGAGAGGTTAGCATGTCTTGGGGGGATGATATATTGTTGAGAGGTTAGCATGTCTTGGGGGTATGATATATTGTTGAGAGGTTAGCATGTCTTGGGGGGATGATATATTGTTGAGAGGTTAGCATGTCTTGGGGGATGATATATTGTTGAGAGGTTAGCATGTCTTGGGGGATGATATATTGTTGAGAGGTTAGCATGTCTTGGGGGATGATATATTGTTGAGAGGTTAGCATGTCTTGGGGGATGATATATTGTTGAGAGGATAGCATGTCTTGGGGGATGATATATTGTTGAGAGGTTAGCATGTCTTGGGGATGATATATTGTTGAGAGGTTAGCATGTCTTGGGGTATGATATATTGTTGAGAGGTTAGCATGTCTTGGGGGTATGATATATTGTTGAGAGGTTAGCATGTCTTGGGGATGATATATTGTTGAGAGGTTAGCATGTCTTGGGGATGATATATTGTTGAGAGGTTAGCATGTCTTGGGGGTATGATATATTGTTGAGAGGTTAGCATGTCTTGGGGGTATGATATATTGTTGAGAGGTTAGCATGTCTTGGGGGATGATATATTGTTGAGAGGTTAGCATGTCTTGGGGGTATGATATATTGTTGAGAGGTTAGCATGTCTTGGGGGGATGATATATTGTTGAGAGGTTAGCATGTCTTGGGGGATGATATATTGTTGAGAGGTTAGCATGTCTTGGGGGATGATATTTGTGTATCTGTAACTTTCTCACACATCATTATTCACACTCTTAATGATGTAACATGCATTTCCCCAAAAATACATTTTGCAATTTAATGACACATTTCATGTAATTCTCACATATTTCCATGAATTATGTTAGTGATATCTGAGTGAGAGTGACTAACAAAATCAATGTTCGGTCGGTGTAACGTAGCTGGCTAGACTAATTTACCAATCTAAAAATTGTTAACTCACATGGCTAATTGAATGTTGTTCATTTACTGTCAGTGACTGACATAACAAGATAAAATATTGCTGATGCGCAACCACATTTTGAACTTGCACCTTGTGCATTCTACTATTCTTACTGTCAACAGTAAGTTGAGACCTCGACTGAGTTGCAAGAAAATGTTATTATAATTTTAAAAAATTGGGAGGGGGCTAGCCTCTGTAGATAAAGGACAGGTTAAATAATGATTGTTAAGCCTTGAAACATGGATTGTGTATGTGTGCCATTCAAAGGTGAATGGGCAAGACAAAGCATTGAAGTGCCTTTGAACGGGGTATGGTAGTAGGTGCCAGGCGCACGGTTTGTGTCAACAGCTGCAACGCTGCTGTTTTTTTGCCTCAACAGTTTCCGTGTGTATCAAGAATGGTCCACCACCCAAAGGACAAACAGCCAACTTGACACAACTGTGGGAAGCATTGAAGTCAACATGGGCCAGCATACCAGTGGAATGCTTTCAACACCTTGTAAAGTCCATGCCCCAACGAATTGAGGCTGCTCTGAGGGGCAAAAAGAGGAGGACTCAAATCAATATTAGGAAGGTGTTCTTAATGTTTTGTGCATTCAGTGTATATTGAGGCAAAAAGTACAGGCAGTAGCCTACATTTAGCAAAATAGAACTCAATTGAATGAACATGATTCAATATTATTGAATCATATAGGCCTATACAGTGAGGGAAAAAAGTATTTGATCCCCTCCTGATTTTGTACATTTGCCCACTGACAAAGACATGATCAGTCTATAATTTTAATGGTAGGTTTATTTGAACAGTGAGAGACAGAATAACAACCAAACAATCCAGAAAAACGCATGTCAAAAATGTTATAAATTGATTTGCATATTAATGAGGGAAATAAGTATTTGACCCCTCTGCAAAACAATACTTAGTACTTGGTGGCAAAACCCTTGTTGGCAATCACAGAGGTCAGACGTTTCTTGTAGTTGGCCACCAGGTTTGCACACATCTCAGGAGGGATTTTGCCCCACTCCTCTTTGCAGATCTTCTCCAAGTCATTAAGGTTTCGAGCCTGACGTTTGACAACTCGAACCTTCAGCTCCCTCCACAGATTTTCTATGGGATTAAGGTCTGGAGACTGGCTGGCCACTCCAGGACCTTAATGTGCTTCTTCTTGAGCCACACCTTTGTTGCCTTGGCCGTGTGTTTTGGGTCATTGTCATGCTGGAATACCCATCCACGACCCATTTTCAATGCCCTGGCTGAGGGAAGGAGGTTCTCACCCAAGATTTGACGGTACATGGCCCCGTCCATCGTCCCTTTGATGCGGTGAAGTTGTCCTGTCCCCTTAGCAGAAAAACACCCCCAAAAGCATAATGTTTCCACCTCCATGTTTGACGGTGGGAATGGTGTTCTTGGGGTCATAGGCAGCATTCCTCCTCCTCCAAACACGGCGAGTTGAGTTGATGCCAAAGAGCTCGATTTTTGGTCAAATTTGACCACAACACTTTCACCCAGTTCTCCTCTGAATCATTCAGATGTTCATTGGCAAACTTCAGACGGCCTGTATATGTGCTTTCTTGAGCAGGGGACCTTGCGGGCGCTGCAGGATTTCAGTCCTTCACGGCGTACTGTGTTACCAATTGTTTTCTTGGTGACTATGGTCCCAGCTGCCTTGAGATCATTGACAAGATCCTCCCGTGTAGTTCTGGGCTGATTCCTCACTGTTATTATGATCATTGCAACTCCACGAGGTGAGATCTTGCATGGAGTCCCAGGCCGAGGGAGATTGACAGGTCTTTTGTGTTTCTTCCATTTTGCGAATAATCGCACCAACTGTTGTCACCTTCTCACCAAGCTGCTTGGCGATGGTCTTGTAGCCCATTCCAGCCTTGTGTAGGTCTACAATCTTGTCCCTGACATCCTTGGGGAGCTCTTTGGTCTTGGTCATGGTGGAGAGTTTGGAATCTGATTGATTGATTGCTTCTGTGGACAGGTGTCTTTTATACAGGTAACAAACTGAGATTAGGAGCACTCCCTTTAAGAGTGTGCTCCTAATCTCAGCTCGTTACCTGTATAAAAAAGACACCTGGGAGGCAGAAATCTTTCTATTGTTATTCTGTCTCTCACTGTTCAAAATAAAATTATAGACTGATCATTTCTTTGTCCGTGGGCAAACGTACAAAATCAGCAGGGGATCAAATACTTTTTTCCCTCACTGTATACGTAGCCTATACTGTAGGCTATTCATCTTTGAATGTAATCTCTGTTTTCGAGGGCTGACAGGGATGTGGCCTTGTGTTGCTGCACTGTCTATAACTACCTAAACAAACAGTGACACATTATATAATTATTATAATTATTGTTATTGACAGTTAACATGAAGATGACGTGAAAAATATCATTCATGACTACCTGTTCATGGGACTGCATTAAATCACCTGACTGTTTGGATGTTTCTGTTTAGTAAATATATTATTTCTATGAGAAAATGAATAAAAGACAACAATTGACATTTAATAATTAATTGTCACTCTGTTAACCACAACCAACATGCTGGATCTCTGTTTAGGGCTCAGTGCTTGAAAATGAGTCTCTCTGGGGAACATGACACCAAAGCTAAGAGGTGAGATGTTGTTTAAGAATATATTTCAAAACGCTATATCCACAATTCGTGTTTTTCTCATCAGAAATGATTGCTTATGGGTACCTTCAATATTACTGTTCTCAGATTTTTAGATGTAAATGAAAATGTATTTTTTTGCAATATATCCATTGTTTAGCTGGAATGTAATGTTCGTATCCTGTATATTTGACTGTGATATGTGGTAATCTCACCTAGCTAGCTTAAGATGAATGTACTAACAGATGCCGTATTATTTAGCAAAAAAACATGATTATTTGTTTCTCTGAAATGAAACCATCAAGTGAAACTCTTCTTATGTTTCCTGTCTGAGCTCAGAGTAGATGAGAGACGTAATGTTTGTCTCTGTTGTGTTGAAGCCCAATCAAGCAGGAGAGACCAGCCTCCCCTGTACCCAGCTGTGTGTCCATGAAGAGTGACCTGTCTATGAATCTACCTATGCTATGCAGTAGACACCTGCTCGTCAAACATCTCATTCCAAAATCATTCCAACCCCCTTGCTGCCATAACAGCCTCAACTCTTCTGGGAAGGCTTTCCACTGGATGTTGGAACATTGCTGAGGGGACTTGCTTCCATTCAGCCACAAGAGCATTAGTGAGGTCGGGCACTGATGTTGGGCGATCAGGCCTGGCTCACAGTCGCCTTCCCCAAACTGTTGCCACAAAGTTGGAAGCACAGAATTGTCTAGAATGTAATTGTATGCTGTAGCATTAAGATTTCCCCTTCACTGGAACTAAGGGGCCTAGACTGAACCATACAAATAGCCCCAGACCATTATTCCTCCTCCACCAAACTTTACAGTTGGCACTATGCATTGGGACAGTAAGTGTTCTCCTGGCATCCACTAAACCCAGATTTGTCCGTCAGACTGACAGATGGTGAAACGTGATTTATCACTCCAGAGAATGCGTTTCCACTGCTTGGAGTCTAATGGCGGCGAGCTTTACACCACTCCAGCCGACGCTTGGCATTGCATATGGTGATCTTAGGCTTGTATGCAGCTGCTCGGGCCATGGAAACCTATTTCATGAAGCTCCCAACTAACAGTTCTTGTGCTGACGTTGCTTCCAGAGGCAGTTTGGTACCCGGTAGTGAGTGTTGTGTGGAGGAAAAATGTATAGTCTTGAGGGACAGCCTTGAAAATGTTAATCTTGTCCACTCTGTCATAAACAATCATTGATTCTCGTGTGCTGGGTAAAGATATGAGGGGGGACGTCATGACCCCTTCCTTAAGACCATCTGGCCGAACGCCCAGAATATGTTCTATAAGTTAAGATAGGAGATGGCGCCAGTCAGATTTAGGAAGCAATCCTATGAACCATGTTTTTGTGTAGCTTCAGAGCTCACTTCAGACTGGTACTTTATGCATTCATTTAAGATTGACAATCGAGTGTCCCTGCGTTGAATTTCCATGACAATTTGGCGTCACAAACTGGGTCAGTGATTCCACCTGTGAAGCATCCCAGTGAAGGTCTGCAAGGAGACACCGGTGCCCCATTCCATAGTGGGAAAGGGAATTTCCCGTCTGAACAAAGACGACATGGACCTGCCCAGACCAGACTTTAACTGAGAGCTGCCCGGGGAAAGATACCTGATCCGTGAACCTCTGAGGGACATGTCTTCTGAATTTCAGCAAGTCAATTTAAATGAATTTGTATTAAAATAGAAATAAATATTACAAAATCGATAAAACTACATTAAAAGGTGCCCATAGTCTTGTGAGAAGGCTATTCACTAGTCTTATAGAGAAGACTAGAGTGAGGGTAAGTAACGGTACCATGGAAAAGCCCCGCTGACAGCCGTCTGTAGGCATTTATGAGAAGAGTCTACGTGGTCTGCAGCCACTGATAATAGCACAAGGTATTATTTTATATGTATAGTAGGTACTGGCAAGAGAACCGTTGAAGATACACATGGTGCATAGCAAGTAACAACAATAGAATCGTTGAAGGTGCACATGGAGTAATAAGGGAGAATACTGAGTGTGTTTGGGAATAGTACTAAGTGAAGTACGCAGACCAGCTGGCTGGAGTGTTTACGGACATATTCAATCTCTCCCTATCCCAGTCTGCTGTCCCCACATGCTTCAAGATGTCCACCATTGTTCCTGTACCCAAGAAAGCAATGGTAACTGAACCAAATGACTATCGCCCTGTATCACTCACTTCTGTCATCATGCGAAGTGCTTTGAGAGGCTAGTTAAGGATCATATCACCTCTACCTTACCTGACACCCTAGACCCACTTCATTGTGCTTACCACCCCAATAGATCCACTGACGATGCAATCGCCATCGCACTGCACACTGCCCTATCCCATCTGTACAAGAGGAATACCTATGTAAGAATGCTGTTCATTGACTATAGCTCAGCATTCAACACCATAGTACCCTCCAAGCTCATCATTAAGCTCGGGTCCCTGGGTCTGAACCCCGCCCTGTGCAACTGGGTCCTGGACTTCCTGATGGGCCGCCCCCATGGGGTGAAGGTAAGAAACAACACCTTGGCTTCGCTGATCCTTAACACAGGGGCTCCACAAGGGTGTGAGACAGGGGGAGGAGGAGTAGAGAGAGGGGTGGAGACAGGGGGAGGAGGAGGAGAGAGAGGGATGGAGACAGGGGGAGGAGGAGGAGAGAGAGGGATGGAGAGTGAAAACTCAAGACTATGAGGGGTCCAAACAACCCAACTCTTAACAGAGATGGAGCCTAATGGTTTATGACAAGTGTCAACTTTTCATTTAAAATGTGTTTTGTTCATAATTGTTTCCTTAAAGGACCAGTGCTGTCAAAAATGTGATTTTCCTGTTTTTTTATACATATTTCCAAGCTATGAGGTCGGAATAATACTGTGAAATTTTGAAAATTATGATAATGCCCTTTTTAGTGTAAAAGCTGTTTGAAAAAGACCTCCTAAAAAATCAGCGTGTTTTGGTGGGATGGAGTTAATAGCCAATAGCCAATAACAACTCGTTTTCAGTTTTCCCCTTCACACTCAGACCACTCCCAGACAGTCCTAGCAAAATACTTGCTTGACAAATTGCTCTTTGCTAAGAGAAGCTATTTTTTAAAACCATTTTAATTCAAACCAATCACAGTAAGGTACTTAATTGTTACGCTGAAATTATTTGATATTGATATAAAAATGGCTGCATTAGTTTTTTTATATATACTGTATATAATTTACCTCCACAGCAACATGGACACCAGCATACTGGCACGTACACACCAGAGGAGGCTGGTGGAGGAGCTATAGGAGGATGGGCTCATTGTAAAGACTGGAATGGAATAATGGAATGGTATTTAATGCATAATTTATTTATTCCATTCCAGCCATTACAATTAACCTGTTCTCCTATAGCTCTTCCCAACAGTCTCCTTTCGGAAACTTCTCGGTTCTGGTAAAAGAGAAGTTGAGAGTATCACATCATGTTTTATCTCAGCGAAGCTGTACAACAGCATATTTAAGAAGCATAAACTGCAACCATGTGATGTTGTTTTGAGAACTTACTCAGCTCAGCCTATTCAGGTATTGGGAAAGCTGGAGGTTAAAGTGAAATGTGGTGTTCAGGTGTTACCACTACCCCTATTAGTGTCAATAGGGAAGGGGTCCTACGATAATGGGGAGAAACTGGATTCAGCACCTAAAATTAGATTGGTCAAGAGTGAACCATGTGTCAGACCCAGTTGCACAGCTGGGCGATAAATATGCTGAGGTGTTTAGTGGTGAAATGGGTTGGGTAAAGGAGTTAAAGGTGTTTAGTGGTGAAATGGGTGTGGTAAAGGGAGTTAAAGGTGTTTAGTGGTGAAATGTGGTGTGGTAAAGGGAGTTAAAGGTGTTTAGTGGTGAAATGGGTGTGGTAAAGGGAGTTAAAGGTGTTTAGTGGTGAAATGGGTGTGGTAAAGGGGAGTTAAAGGTGTTTAGTGGTGAAATGGGTGTGGTAAAGGGAGTTAAAGGTGTTTAGTGGTGAAATGGGTGTGGTAAAGGGAGTTAAAGGTGTTTAGTGGTGAAATGGGTGGGGTAAAGGGAGTTAAAGGTGTTTAGTGGTGAAATGGGTGGGGTAAAGGGAGTTAAAGGTGTTTAGTGGTGAAATGGGTGGGGTAAAGGGAGTTAAAGGTGTTTAGTGGTGAAATGGGTGTGGTAAAGTGAGTTAAAGGTGTTTAGTGGTGAAATGGGTGTGGTAAAGGGAGTTAAAGGTGTTTAGTGGTGAAATGGGTGGGGTAAAGGAGTTAAAGGTGTTTAGTGGTGAAATGGGTGGGGTAAAGGGAGTTAAAGGTGTTTAGTGGTGAAATGGGTGGGGTAAAGGGAGTTAAAGGTGTTTAGTGGTGAAATGGGTGTGGTAAAGGGAGTTAAAGGTGTTTAGTGGTGAAATGGGTGTGGTAAAGGAGTTGAAAGGTGTTTAGTGGTGAAATGGGTGGGGTAAAGGGAGTTAAAGGTGTTTAGTGGTGAAATGGGTGTGGTAAAGGGAGTTAAAGGGGGTTTAGTGGTGAAATGGGTGGGGTAAAGGGAGTTAAAGGTGTTTAGTGGTGAAATGGGTGGGGGTAAAGGGAGTTAAAGGTGTTTAGTGGTGAAATGGGTGGGGTAAAGGGAGTTAAAGGTGTTTAGTGGTGAAATGGATGTGGTAAAGGGAGTTAAAGGTGTTTAGTGGTGAAATGGGTGTGGTAAAGGGAGTTAAAGGTGTTTAGTGGTGAAATGGGTGTGGTAAAGGGAGTTAAAGGTGTTTAGTGGTGAAATGGGTGTGGTAAAGGGAGTTAAAAGGTGTTTAGTGGTGAAATGGGTGTGGTAAAGGGAGTTAAAGGTGTTTAGTGGTGAAATGGGTGTGGTAAAGGGAGTTAAAGGTGTTTAGTGGTGAAATGGGTGGGGTAAAGGGAGTTAAAGGTGTTTAGTGGTGAAATGGGTGGGGTAAAGGGAGTTAAAGGGGTTTAGTGGTGAAATGGGTGGGGTAAAGGGAGTTAAAGGTGTTCAGTGGTGAAATGGGTGGGGTAAAGGGAGTTAAAGCCAACATTCAAGCGTCAGAGAAAGCTGTTCCAATGTGTTATAAGGTTAGACCTTATGCACTCAGAGAGGCAGTAGACAAACAGCTTACAGAGATAGAAAAACAAGGAGGGATCACACCATTAGAATATAGTGAATGGGCAGCACCTATAGTTTGCCTTCCAAAGACAAACTGGGGTGTCAGAATATGTCATGATTACAAGGTGACTGTAAATGCATGGGTGGATGTGGACCAGTACCCCTTACCAAAGACCCAGGACTTGTTTGCTACTCTAGCCGGGAGGTAAACAGTTCACAAAGTTAGACCTTACACAGGAACTACCAGCAAGTGGAGGTAGATCAAGAGTCAAAGCATTTCCTGACTATAAACAAGGGTTTATACCAGATGAATAGACTGCCTTATGGAGTATCAAGCACTCCAGCTATATTCCAACGTATTATGGACCAGGTCTTACAGGGTTGACCTGGGGTTGGGTGCTTTCTGGATCACATTCTTATCACAGTGAAATCGGCAGAGGACCACTTCCAGAACGTAGAAGCAGCAGTGTTACAGAGACTGCAAGAGCCTGGGTTAAGAGGAAAACGGGAAGTTTATGGAGAATCTCTCTACTCTCATCAAACCTGTGACAGAGCTCTTCCAGAGAGATAGACCTTGGGTGGGGTCAGAACAATGTCAGCAGGCATTTGAAACAACGAAGACGCAGCTGTCTTCCTCCTCAGTGTTAGTGCACTACGACACTCACATGCCGGTAATATTGAAGTAGTGAAGTATGCCCAAATAGAGAAGACAGAGGTGAAGTATGCCCAAATAGAGAAGACAGAGGTGAAGTATGTCCCAATAGAGAAGACAGAGGTGAAGTATGTCCCAATAGAGAAGACAGAGGTGAAGTATGCCCCAATAGAGAAGACAGAGGTGAAGTATGCCCAAATAGAGAAGACAGAGGTGATGTATGCCCAAATAGAGAAGACAGAGGTGAAGTATGCCCAAATAGAGAAGACAGAGGTGAAGTATGCCCAAAATAGAGAAGACAGAGGTGAAGTATGCCCAAATAGAGAAGACAGAGGTGAAGTATGCCCAAAATAGAGAAGACAGAGGTGAAGTATGCCCAAATAGAGAAGACAGAGGTGAAGTATGCCCCAATAGAGAAGACAGAGGTAAAGTATGCCCCAATAGAGAAGACAGAGGTGAAGTATGCCCAAATAGAGAAGACAGAGGTGAAGTATGCCCCAATAGAGAACACAGAGGTGAAGTATGCCCCAATAGAGAAGACAGAGGTGAAGTATGCCCAAATAGAGAAGAGAGAGGTGAAGTATGCCCCAATAGAGAAGACAGAGGTGAAGTATGCCCCAATAGAGGAGGAGGCCCTAGGGATCATATGTGGGTTAATGAAGTTCCATGACTACCTATATGGTGGTAAGTTTACATTGACAGACCTTCAGCCTCTTGTTAAAATACTAGGACCAACAACAGACGACCCAGCTCCAGCAGCAGCCAGACTCCAGAGGAGGGCGTTAATACTAGCAGCATATCAGTATGACATACAATACAAGTCCTCTCAGCTGCATATCAGAATGACATACAATACAAGTCCTCTCAGCAGCATATCAGTCTGACATACAATACAAGTCCTCTCAGCCTCATATCAGAATGACATACAATACAAGTCCTCTCAGCTGCATATCAGTATGACATACAATACAAGTCCTCTCAGCTGCATATCAGAATGACATACAATACAAGTCCTCTCAGCAGCATATCAGTATGACATACAATACAAGTCCTCTCAGCTGCATATCAGAATGACATACAATACAAGTCCTCTCAGCAGCATATCAGTATGACATACAATACAAGACCTCTCAGCTGCATATCAGAATGACATACAATACAAGTCCTCTCAGCTGCATATCAGTATGACATACAATACAAGTCCTCTCAGCAGCATGCTATCCAGTGTCATTTGTAGATGTACTTCCCATTTCAGACCAATCCAAACTATCCAGTGTCATTTGTAAATGTACTTCCCATTTCAGAGCAATCCAAACTATCCAGTGTCATTTGTAGATGTACTTCCCATTTCAGAGCAATCCAAACTATCCAGTGTCATTTGTAGATGTACTTCCCATTTCAGAGCAATCCAAACTATACAGTGTCATTTGTAGATGTACTTCCCATTTCAGAGCAATCCAAACTATCCAGTGGCATTTGTAGATGTTCTTCCCATTGTAGCTAAGGACACAGCCAGGGAAACTACCAAGGACAAGGGTTTGGCTAAAGTAAAGCACTTCCCACTTACAGGGTGACCTAACCACGTTACTGATCCTGAACTAAAGCCTGATTGGGTGAGAAGGGGATGAGCTCACTGTAGACAGTGATTGTGTGTTATGGGTGTATGAGAGCGGTGGTGCCGCGCTACTCTACAGAGGAACCTACTGAAGGAGCTACATGAAAACCACTGGAGCCTGGTTCAAATGGAAGCTCTGGCAAGGATACACTTTTAGTGGCCCAGGTTAGACTCAGACATAGAAGACATGGTAAGGGAGATGGCCCAGGTTAGACTCAGACATAGAAGACATGGTAAGGAGGTGGCCCAGGTTAGACTCAGACATAGAAGACATGGTAAGGAGATGGCCCAGGTTAGACTCAGACATAGAAGACATGGTAAGGAGATGGCCCAGGTTAGACTCAGACATAGAAGACATGGTAAGGAGATGGCCCAGGTTAGACTCAGACATAGAAGACATGGTAAGGAGATGGCCCAGGTTAGACTCAGACATAGAAGACATGGTAAGGAGATGGCCCAGGTTAGACTCAGACATAGAAGACATGGTAAGGAGATGGCCCAGGTTAGACTCAGACATAGAAGACATGGTAAGGAGATGGCCCAGGTTAGACTCAGACATAGAAGACATGGTAAGGAGATGGCCCAGGTTAGACTCAGACATAGAAGACATGGTAAGGAGATGGCCCAGGTTAGACTCAGACATAGAAGACATGGTAAGGAGATGGCCCAGGTTAGACTCAGACATAGAAGACATGGTAAGGAGATGGCCCAGGTTAGACTTAGACATAGAAGACATGGTAAGGAGATGGCCCAGGTTAGACTCAGACATAGAAGACATGGTAAGGAGATGGCCCAGGTTAGACTCAGACATAGAAGACATGGTAAGGAGATGGCCCAGGTTAGACTCAGACATACAAGGTTATCACTGGTTAAACCCAGCTTTTCAGCTGACATGCAGTCTAAGATACAGGACAAGGGGTTGGGCAAGAGTCTTCGTTTTTTTTCAGTCGGAACAAACAGTGCTTGTCCCAGATTACCGGGGAGGAGAGAGAGAGAGAAATGGAGACCCGGGGTTGTGAAAAGGCTACTTGGTCCTGTAACCTACTTATTGCAGACTGAGGGGAAAAACTGTGTAAGAAGCATGTGGATCAAATGATGATGCAACCCAATGAAAGAGAAGAGCTGAATGTGTCAGAGTGGAACATCTCTGATTGGGACTTGGACACTACGACTGGGACGGGCACCAATACAGACACACAGATGGTTCCAGGCCGTGAGCCTGAGGGTCCAGAGCATCAAGAGAGGCCAAAAAGGGTCAGAAGGCCTCCGGACCGATTGGATCTGTAAACAGGTTGGATATGAGTTGAGAAGTGAAAGAATGTTTTGGAAAACTCATGATGTTCGTCAAGGATGTTTTCAGAGGAAGTGAGAATTTCCTGGGGAGGAGTTTGGTGTATTGAGAAATGTATTATGTGTTAATGAGTTTAGATTTTAAATGGTTGCAAATAGCCAATGGGATTTGTATGGAGGAGTTTATTTGAATTAACAAATGACATTGGGTTATCCATTCTTGCATTGAAGTGATTGGATTACGAGATGCAAGGGGGGGTGAACGTTCAATGATGTATTGGGGAGTTGGGCTGAAGACACTGTAGAGAGTGGTCCACTGGAATGTGTTAGGAGAACATGAAATAAATCTGTTCAGTTTATTATAAGTACGCCTCGGAGTCTTCAGTAAAATAACCCAGCATCTTAGGATGCAACAATGATCCTTTATCACGTTTACAAAATAACAGATTGAAAGACAACAAATAGACTACTTTTAATTAATTAAAAATATGTTCGAGACATGGGACATGGCCTTGTGTTGCTGCACTGTCTAAATATGTTAGAGACATGGGACATGGCCTTGTGTTGCTGCACTGTCTAAATATGTTAGAGACATGGGACATGGCCTTGTGTTGCTGCACTGTCTAAATATGTTAGAGAAAGGGGACATGGCCTTGTGTTGCTGCACTGTCTAAATATGTTAGAGACATGGGACATGGCCTTGTGTTGCTGCACTGTCTAAATATGTTAGAGACATGGGACATGGCCTTGTGTTGCTGCACTGTCTAAATATGTTAGAGACATGGGACATGGCCTTGTGTTGCTGCACTGTCTAAATATGTTAGAGAAATGGGACATGGCCTTGTGTTGCTGCACTGTCTAAATATGTTAGAGACATGGGACATGGCCTTGTGTTGCTGCACTGTCTAAATATGTTAGAGACATGGGACATGGCCTTGTGTTGCTGCACTGTCTAAATATGTATTCAGACCCTTTGTTATGAGACACGAAATTGAGCCCAGGTGCATCCTGTTTCCATTGATCATCCTTGAGCTGTTTCTACAACTTGATTGGAGTCCATCTTTGGGTAAATTCAACTGATTGGACATGATTTGGAAAGGCACCTGCCTATATAAGGTCCCACAGTTGACACACCCTTCTCTATTGTCATGGTTGCACTAATTGAACTGTTTGTCTACATAACCTGGTTCAATCATGCATGACATCAGTTGATATACAGAGTGTGAGACTCTCTATATATATTTATATCTTCCAGTTCATTCTCCGTTAGTCAGCACCTCTACACTAAATAATGTTCTCTGGGGGTGCGCCAGCTCATGCTTTTTATTAGAGACTTTAGTCCCCAGAGGTCTTAACCTGGAAAATGACTATAGTATGTTTTAGAGACTTTAGTCCCCAGAGGTCTTAACCTGGAAAGGGACTATAGTATGTTTTAGAGACTTTAGTCCCCAGAGGTCTTAACCTGGAAAAGGACTATAGTATGTTTTAGAGACTTTAGTCCCCAGAGGTCTTAACCTGGAAAAGGACTATAGTATGTTTTAGAGACTTTAGTCCCCAGAGGTCTTAACCTTAACCCCAGGACAGCCATACCACTGTCACCAAGCCTGAACCCCCAGGACAGCCATACCACTGTCACCAAGCCTGAACCCCAGGACAGCCATACCACTGTTACCAAGCCTGAACCCCAGGACAGCCATACCACTGTCCCCAAGCCTGAACCCCAGGACAGCCATACCACTGTTACCAAGCCTGAACCCCAGGACAGCCATACCACTGTCACCAAGCCTGAACCCCAGGACAGCCATACCACTGTCACCAAGCCTGAACCCCAGGACAGCCATACCACTGTCACCAAGCCTGAACCCCAGGACAGCCATACCACTGTCACTAAGCCTGAACCCCAGGACAGCCATACCACTGTCACCAAGCCTGAACCCCAGGACAGCCATACCACTGTCACCAAGCCTGAACCCCAGGACAGCCATACCACTGTCACCAAGCCTGAACCCCAGGACAGCCATACCACTGTCACCAAGCCTGAACCCCAGGACAGCCATACCACTGTCACCAAGCCTGAACCCCAGGACAGCCATACCACTGTCACCAAGCCTGAACCCCAGGACAGCCATACCACTGTCACCAAGCCTGAACCCCAGGACAGCCATACCACTGTCACCAAGCCTGAACCCCAGGACAGCCATACCACTGTCACCAAGCCTGAACCCCAGGACAGCCATACCACTGTCACCAAGCCTGAACCCCAGGACAGCCATACCACTGTCACCAAGCCTGAACCCCAGGACAGCCATACCACTGTCACCAAGCCTGAACCCCAGGACAGCCATACCACTGTCACCAAGCCTGAACCCCAGGACAGCCATACCACTGTCACCAAGCCTGAACCCCAGGACAGCCATACCACTGTCACCAAGCCTGAACCCCAGGACAGCCATACCACTGTCACCAAGCCTGAACCCCAGGACAGCCATACCACTGTCACCAAGCCTGAACCCCAGGACAGCCATACCACTGTCACCAAGCCTGAACCCCAGGACAGCCATACCACTGTCACCAAGCCTGAACCCCAGGACAGCCATACCACTGTCACCAAGCCTGAACCCCAGGACAGCCATACCACTGTCACCAAGCCTGAACCCCCAGGACAGCCATACCACTGTCACCAAGCCTGAACCCCAGGACAGCCATACCACTGTCACCAAGCCAGAACCCCAGGACAGCCATACCACTGTCACCAAGCCTGAACCCCAGGACAGCCATACCACTGTCACCAAGCCTGAACCCCAGGACAGCCATACCACTGTCACTAAGCCTGAACCCCAGGACAGCCATACCACTGTCACCAAGCCTGAACCCCAGGACAGCCATACCACTGTCACCAAGCCTGAACCCCCAGGACAGCCATACCACTGTCCCCAAGCCTGAACCCCAGGACAGCCATACCACTGTCACCAAGCCTGAACCCCAGGACAGCCATACCACTGTCACCAAGCCTGAACCCCAGGACAGCCATACCACTGTCACCAAGCCTGAACCCCAGGACAGCCATACCACTGTCACCAAGCCTGAACCCCAGGACAGCCATACCACTGTCACCAAGCCTGAACCCCAGGACAGCCATACCACTGTCACCAAGCCTGAACCCCAGGACAGCCATACCACTGTCACCAAGCCTGAACCCCAGGACAGCCATACCACTGTCACCAAGCCTGAACCCCAGGACAGCCATACCACTGTCACCAAGCCTGAACCCCAGGACAGCCATACCACTGTCACCAAGCCTGAACCCCAGGACAGCCATACCACTGTCACCAAGCCTGAACCCCAGGACAGCCATACCACTGTCACCAAGCCTGAACCCCAGGACAGCCATACCACTGTCACCAAGCCTGAACCCCAGGACAGCCATACCACTGTCACCAAGCCTGAACCCCAGGACAGCCATACCACTGTCACCAAGCCTGAACCCCAGGACAGCCATACCACTGTCACCAAGCCTGAACCCCAGGACAGCCATACCACTGTCACCAAGCCTGAACCCCAGGACAGCCATACCACTGTCACCAAGCCTGAACCCCAGGACAGCCATACCACTGTCACCAAGCCTGAACCCCAGGACAGCCATACCACTGTCACCAAGCCTGAACCCCAGGACAGCCATACCACTGTCACCAAGCCTGAACCCCAGGACAGCCATACCACTGTCACCAAGCCTGAACCCCAGGACAGCCATACCACTGTCACCAAGCCTGAACCCCAGGACAGCCATACCACTGTCACCAAGCCTGAACCCCAGGACAGCCATACCACTGTCACCACTGTGACTCTGATTAAATGAACATGTCGAACATTCAGTCACAGACACAGACACACACACACAGACACGCACATACAGACACACACACACATACACACAGACACACACATACAGACACACACACACACACACACACATACAGACACACACACGCACATACAGAAACACACACACACATACAGACACACACACACACACACACACACACACACACACACACACACACACACACACCACAAACGTTCAGGTGTTTAGTTTTGCCTAGATGTTGTTTGGTTGAGAAAGACCATTTAGTGGAGGGGAAAATAATACAACATTTATTATTATTTCTGCCAAATGAAATAATATGTTGAACATGGCAATGTTGCTCTCATGGTCTCAATAAAGTTGTACAATATTTAGTTGCATGTCATGATCTATGCCCTTTTTCATTCTGTTCCAATTCAGCCCAAGCACTGTTCCAATTAAGCCAGACCATGGGGTAAATTGTAACACTTCACTCCTTGTAGTTAAGACAACACCATTCATTTGCAGTTTGATTTACATATATAATAACCACACCAATTTGTAAAGGACAGACGTAGGTTGTTTGTATCACGTTTTGGACACACCACCATAAAGGATCTCTGAGAAACTGACAAAAAGGTGAAAAGTGTTACAACCATCTCCGGTCTCCCCTACATGTTCAACTTAATAGACATGTTTTCCATCTCAAGAGGTCAAATAAAACAAATGTCTATAGTGCCTATTAAGTGCAGGCCCGGCGCCACCAGGGGGCAGAAGAGGGCAATGCCCCCTTAGTTGGAATATTGTTCTTCCTCAGTTCTGTATCCATATTCTGTCCCACAATCTGCCCCCTCCGTCATGCCCAACCCATTTGTTGTGTATGCTTCATTCATGCAACTCACTTGCGCGCATCATACCTACGTCATACACATTTTACCGGTTAGAAGGGCGGGGTCAATCTGACCGTTTAGGTTTACTTTCAAAGTTATGTACTACAAAAAAACAAAACATTCACCGCGCAGCTGGATGGAATTTAGCTAATGTTAACAGTTGGGTAGGTAGCTGATAGTATGATGGATATTAGAAAGTGGCTTCTCCAGGGCACAACGGCAGCATCGGATCAAAGCAGCAGGGAGGAGGAGAAGCCTGCCACATAGAGGCCAAAGGCAAGGCTGCTGAGCCGATGCTAATCACCGAGGCCAAGGCTGCTGGGCCGACGCTAATCACTGAGGCCAAGGCCGCTGAGCCGACAATAATCACCGAGGCCAAGGCCGCTGAGCCGACGCTAATCACCGAGGCCAAGGCCGCTGAGCCGACGCTAATCACAGAGGCCAAGGCCGCTGAGCCGACGCTAATCACTGAGGCCAAGGCCGCTGAGCCCAGCAGCAAAGGCACCTGCGAAACCGTTTTGCAGCCTGGTGACATAGGAGGTAACCAACCCGAGGAGGGGCCTGCGGCCGCCAAGACCGAACCTCACAGCAGTACCGCCAGTATATTACGAGCACCGACGCCTCCGTTAGAGCCTGATGACCTCGTGCTATAGGACCAGCCCAGTGAAGATGGTGTTGAGTAAAGCTTAAACCATGTATTTAGATCGTAGGTAGGTAGTTTATTTACGTAGTTATTTAGGTAGTTATTGTAGGTTTCCGTAGGCAATTATTGTAGGTAAGTATTGTATTGTTTACGGCGGAGCCCGGCGAAGCACGAGGCTAGCTAGCTAGCTAGCGGGTAGCTACTGGTAATGTTTATTGGTAATGATCTGTTTAGTGCAACGGTGGAGAGTTGTTTCCAGTGTTAATGTGCTAGCTAGCCAACGTTTAATTTTTGCTGCGTTATGAAAGGAACTAGACACGGACATGAATTATCTGTTTAGTGTGTTAACACACTCTTGGTAGTTTGTTTTAACCAAGTATTGGTGCTAAACTGTATGTTATTGGATGCTAGCATGCTAGTTAGCTATGGCGTCATAGCTAGGCATTGTGGGCTGTTGTGGGTAGTTACTGTAGGTTGGCATTGTTTTTCGGTGGTGCTGGGGGTTCACTGAAGCTAGTTAGCTAGCTATGCCGTTCTTCAAACAAGGTCAACACAGTGGCCATTGCTAGCTAGCCAACACGACCAGCTAACTGTACTGTAGTAGCTAAATACAATATAGTTGTGCTACATAGCCGAATTATCTGCTTAGTGTGTTAACACACTATTGGTGGTTTGTTGTGACCAAGTGTTGGTGCTAAACTGTGTGTTATTGGATGCTAGCATGCTAGTTAGCTATGGTGTCATAGTTAGCTAGCTGAATAAAGTGGGTTGAGTCTATTCCTTTAAACATTGAACCGCTGTGGTTCACAACAATTCTGATTTCTAAAGGTGGAAGTTGGTAGAGTTTTTGTTCGGGTGGTTCAGTGAAACAATTATAGTTGTTAGAATTAGAAGTTTTTGGTGAGGGAGGCCCTGCTCTCTACTCTCCCGATGTTTAGTTAATTTCATTCCGATCTCCTCTGCGTTATTGTAGCCATTTGCTACAGCCTGTCAACTATGCCTCTGCCTATCCCTGTTCTCTCCTCTCTGCACAGGCTACACAAACGCCCCACACCGTGTGGCTGCTGCCTCTCTAACCTGGTGGTCCCTGCACGCACCCCACACCTGGAGTTCCAGGTCTCAGGCAGCCTCTGGAACTGCCGTTCTGCTGCCAACAAAGCTGACTTCATCCCAGCCTATGCTAATCTCCAGTCCCTCGACTTCCTGGCGCTGACGGAAACATGGATTACCACTGAAAACACTGCTACTCCTACTGCTCTCTCCTCGTCTGACCATGTGTTCTCGCATACCCGAGAACATCTGGTCAGAGGGGTGGTGGCACAGGAATCCTCATCTCTCCCAAGTGGACATTCTCAATTTTTCCCCTAACCCATCTGTCTATCTCCTCATTTGAATTCCATGCTGTCACAGTCACTAGCCCATTTAAGCTTAATATCCTTGTCATCTATCGCCCTCCAGGTTCCCTTGGAGAGTTCATCAATGAGCTTGACGCCTTGATAAGTTCCTTTCCTGAGGATGGCTCACCCCTCACAGTTTTGGGGGATTTCAACCTCCCTACGTCTACATTTGACTCATTTCTCTCTGCCTCCTTCTTTCCACTCCTCTCCTCTTTTGACCTCACCCTCTCACTGTCCCCCCTACTCACAAGGCAGGCAATACGCTTGACCTCACCTTTACTAGATGCTGCTCTTCTACTAATCTCACTGCAACTCCCCTCCATGTCTCCGACCACTACTTTGTTTCCCTTTTTCTCGCTCTCCTCCCACACTACTCACTCTGCCCCTACACAGATGGTAATGCGCGCCGCAACCTTCGCTCTCTCTCTCCCACTACTCTCTCCTCTTCCATCCTATCATCTCTTCCCTCTGCTCAAATCTTCTCTCCTCCAATCTCCTGATTCTGCCTCCTCAACCCCTCCTCTCCTCCCTTTCTGCATCCTTTGACTCTCTGTGTCCCCTATCCTCCCGGCCGGCTCGGTCCTCCCCCTCCAGCTCCGTGGCTTGATGACTCATTGCGAGCTCACAGAACAGAGCTCCGGGCAGCGGAGCGGAAATGGAAGAAAACTAAACTCCCTGCCGACCTGGCATCTTTTCCTCCCTCCTCTCTACATTTTCCTCATCTGTTTCTGCTGCTAAGGCCACTTTCTACCACTCTAAATTCCAAGCATCTGCCTCTAACCCTAGGAAGCTCTTTGCCACATTTTTCCTCCCTCCTGAATCCTCCCCCCCCCCCCCTCCTCTCTCTCTGTGGATGACTTCGTCAACCACTTTGAAAAAGAAGGTTGACGACATTCGATCCTCGTTTGTTAAGTCTAATGACACTGCTGGTCCTACTCCACTTCCCCTACCCTATGCTTTGATTTCTTTCTCCCCTCTCTCTCCAGATAAAATCCTACGACTTGTGACTGCAGGCCGCCCAACAACCTGCCCGCTTGACCCCATCCCTTCCTCTCTTCTCCAGACCATCTCCGGTGACCTTCTCCCCCTACCTCACCTCGCTGATCAACTCATCCTTGACCGCTGGCCATGTCCCTTCCGTCTTCAAGAGAGCGAGAGATGCTCCCCTTCTCAAAAAAACCAACACTCAATCCCACTGATGTCAACAACTACAGACCAGTATCCCTTCTTTCTTTTCTTTCCAAACTATTGAGCGTGCGTCTTTAGCCAACTCTCTTGCTATCTCTCTCAGAATGACCTTCTTGATCCAAACCAGTCAGGTTTCAGGACTGGTCATTCAACTGAGACTGCTCTTCTCTGTGTCACGGAGGCTCTCCGCACTGCTAAAGCTAACTCTCTCTCTCTGCTCTTGTCCTTCTAGACCTGTCTGCTGCCTTTGATACTGTGAACCATCAGATCCTCCTCTCCACCCTCTCCGAGCTGGGCATCTCCGGCGCGGCTCACTCCTGGATTGCGTCCCTACCTGACCGGTCGCTCCTACCAAGTGGCGTGGCGAGAAGCTGTCTCCGCACCACGTGCTCTCACTCACTGGTGTCCCCCAGGGCTCAGTTCTAGGCCCTCTCCTTTTCTCCCTATACACCAAGTCACTTGGCTCTGTCATATCCTCACATGGCCTCTCCTATCATTGCTACGCTGACGATACACAACTAATCTTCTCCTTTCCCCCTTCTGATAACCAGGTGGCAAATCGCATCTCTGCATGTCTGGCAGACATATCAGTATGGATGACGGATCACCACCTTAAGCTGAACCCTGGCAAGACGGAGCTGCTCTTCCTCCCGGGGAAGGACTGCCCGTTCCATGATCTCGCCATCACGGTTGACAACTCCGCTGTGTCCTCCTCCCAGAGTGCGAACAGCCTAGGCGTGACCCTGGACAACACCCTGTCGTTCTCCGCCAACATCAAGGCGGTGACCCGCTCCTGCAGGTTCATGCTCTACAACATTCGGAGAGTACGACCCTGCCTTACACAGGAAGCGGCACAGGTCCTAATCCAGCCACTTGTCATCTCCCGTCTGGACTACTGCAACTCGCTGTTGGCTGGCCTCCCTGCCTGTGCCATTAAACCCCTACAACTCATCCAGAATGCCGCAGCCCGTCTGGTGTTCAACCTTCCCAAGTTCTCTCACGTCACCCTCCTCCGCACACTCCACTGGCTTCCAGTTGAAGCTCGCATCCGCTACAAGACCATGGTGCTTGCCTATGGAGCAGTGAGGGGAACGGCACCTCTGTACCTTCGGGCTCTGATCAGTCCCTCACACACAAACGAGGGCATTGCGTTCATCCACCTCTGGCCTGCTGGCTCCCTTCCTCTGCGGAAGCATAGTTCCCGCTCAGCCCAGTCAAAACTGTTCGCTGCTCTGGCACCCCAATGGTGGAACAAGCTCCCTCACGACGCCAGGACAGCGGAGTCACTCACCACCTTCCGGAGACATTTAAAACCCCACCTCTTTAAGGAATACCTGGGATAGGATAAAGTAATCCTTCTACCCCCCCAAAAAAATATAAATAAATTGTAAAGTGATTGTCCCACTGGCTATAGGGGTGAACGCACCAATTGGTGAGTCGCTCTGGATAAGAGCGTCTGCTAAATGACATAAATGTGCCCTTGAGCAAGGCACTTAACCCTAATTGCTCCTGTAAGTCGCTCTGGATAAGAGCGTCTGCTAAATGACTAAAATGTAAATGTAAATGTTATTATTTACAGGGACACTGAGGAGTCAACATCATAAACCCTAAACCCTGGATAGAGGGGCTCAGTGAATGTGAGTGGAGATGTGTTCAGGTGGGTCAGTGTGTCAGAGGAGACTCTGTAGAAGGACAGAGTGCCGGCTGGCCAGTCCAGATACACTCCAACTCTGTGGGGGCTGGAGGAGGGGACGTCTATGGTAGTGGACTTATTATTGTGCCAGGCAGAGTAACTGTTGTCATAGCAGAACAGATTCCAGGACTTGTCATTACATCCAATCCCACAGTCATAACCCCCTCCTCTCCTGCTGATTCCTTTATATGTCACTCCTATAACAGCCCCTCTCCCACTGCACTCTGCCTCCCAGTAACAGCGCCCAGTTAGACCCTCTCTACACAGCACCTGTCCCCAGTCCTCAAATCTCTCTGGGTGATCAGGATACGGCTGCTCCTCTGTCCTACATGTCAACTTTCTGTTCTCCTCAGACAGAGAGAGGAATCTGTTTACTGTGTTTAGGTCCAGTGTGAGATCACAGACATCTGATGGATGAAACCAGAAACAATATTAGAAATCATCATCATTCACATTAGAATGTTTACTCACTTTCCACTAGTTCATTTAATGTAGATGTTTCTAGGTATCAAAAGGAGAAGTTAAGGTAACTTGAGACTTGTTCAATGATCATATGTTATACTGTATGGTAATATAAAACACACGAATTCCCATTAATTACACACACACACACATACACACATCCTGAACACACACACACACAACCTGAACAAACACACAAACACACACACATCCTGAACAGACACACACACACACATCCTGAACAAACACACACACACACACACACACAGACACACACATTGTCAAAGCAACTCTTTGTAAACTTTGGTGTCACTGATTTGTGCTTCTGTAGAACTACAGCTGGTATTTAATATGACCAAGTAAGTAATGATGATGGTCTTTGACTTTGATTTAACTTGAATTAAGACTTATTCTTAATCATATTCTTCACAGCAGTAAACACTCACATTTTCTAAGTCCAGGTTTCATTGTGTTCTCTCCACCATGTTCCACACTGTAGCGGTAAGCAGAAGAACAGACAGTAATTGAGGGATACACCTGAACCTCACACACACACACAAACACACACACACACACACACACACACACACCACACAACACACACACACACACACACACACACACACACACACACACACACACACACACACACACACACACACACACACACACTGGACACACACACACACACTGACACACACAGACACAGACTGCACACACATACTGACACACACACAAAGGAAACACACACAGACACAACACACACACACACAACACACAAACTGGATCCATACATACACACACTAGACACACACACATACTGGACAAACACACACAAGCTGGACACACACACACTGGACAAACACACACACACACTGGACACACACAAACACACACACGCTGGACACAAAACACACACTGGACAAACACACACACACACAGACACACACACACACACACACACACACGCTGGACACACACACACACACTGGACACACACACACATACACTGGACACACACACACACACACACACACACATTATATAACCTTTGTCCAAGCAGTCGTAAGAATGCTTGTCCAGTGTGTGTAACTGTGTGTGTGTGTTAGTGTGTGTGTCCAGTGTGTGTGTGTCCAGCTGTGTGTGTGTGTCCAATGTGTGTGTTCCAGTGAGTGTGTGTGTGTGTCCAGTGTGTCTGCGTGTGTGTATATCTAGTGTGTGTCTGTGTGTGTGTCTATTTTGTGTGGCCAGTTTGTGCTTGTTTGTTTGTGTGTGTGTGTGTGTCCAGTGAGTGTGTGTATATGTGTGTGTGTGTGTGTGTGTGTTTAGTGTGTATGTGTCCAGTGTGTGAGTGTGTGTGTGTGTGTGTGTGTGTCCAGTGTGTGTGTGTGTGTGTTTGTCCAGTGTGTGTGTGGGTCCAGCGTGTGTGTCCAGCGTGTGTGTGTCCAGTGTGTTTGTGTTTGTGTGTGTGTGTGTGTCCAGTGTGTGTGTTTGTTTGTGTGTGTGTGTCCAGTGTGTGTGTGTGTGTGTCCAGTGTGTGTGTGTGTGTGTGTGTGTCCAGTGTGTGTGTGTGTCCAGTGTACGTGTCTGTGTGTGTGTGTGTGTGTGTGTGTGTCTGGTGTGTGTGTGTGTGTGTCCAGTGTGTGTGTGTGTGTGTGTGTGTGTCAGCGTGTTTTTTGTGTATGTGTGTGTCCAGTTAATGTGTGTGTGTGTCCAGTGTACGTGTCTGTGTATGTTTTGTGTGTGTGTGTGCGTCTATTATGTGTGTTTATGTGTGTCTAGTGTGTGTGTGTGTGTCCAGTGTGAGTGTGTCCAGTGTAGTGTGTGTGTGTGTGTGTGTTTGTGTGTGTGTGTGTGGGTCCAGTTTGTGTCCAGCGTTTGTGTGTGTGTGTCCAGTGTGTGTGTGTGTGTGTGTGTGTGTGTGTGTGTGTGTGTGTGTGTGTGTGTGTGTGTGTGTGTGTGTGTGTGTGTGTGTGTGTGTGTGTGTGTGGATCCAGTGTGTGTGACACACACCTGGACCCACAAAAACACACACACACAAAAACACACACACACACACACAAACACACACACAGTCTTTATATAACTTAGTCCAAGTGGTGGTCAGAATGTTTATCTTAACTAGCCTGATAACTCCAACATGTCTGATATGAACATTGACATAAACCCTCTACATACTTGAGTTTCTCCAGTCTGCAGTGTGGATCCTCCAGTCCAGCAGAGAGCAGTCTGACTCCTGAGTCTCCTGGGTGATTGTAGCTCAGGTCCAGCTCTCTCAGGTGTGAGGGGTTTGACTTCAGAGCTGAGACCAGAGAAGCACAGCCTTCCTCTGTGACTAGACAGCCTGACAGCCTGTAAAGAGTCAAATCATATTAAAACCACACTGCTATTCTTTGGTGGTGAAAATAGTGGCAGTATATTTTTTCAACATATTCAGATATATCAGTGTCCTGAAACCTGCCATATATATTAATAAATTAATGAATGTTTCATTATTAGAAATGATCAGATATTGATTGTAGAGAGAAACTTGTATAGTACAAATATTTGAGTAGACTGACCAGAGCAGTTTAAAAAGCAGTATCAGTCAAAAGACAGACAGTGAGGTATCAGATTTAGATTGTATTGAGTATACAGTCCACACCATATCTAGTTCGACAGTGAAGCTAACATTTTAAATGTGGCTCTATACTCCAGCATTTTGGATTTCAGATCAAATGTTTCATATGAGGTGGCAGTATATAATGTCACCCTTTATTTGAGGTTATTTTCATACATATCTGTTTCACCGTTAGAAATGAAAGCACTTTATGTATCTAGTCCCCCCATTTGAAGAAGTCATAAGTATTCTGACCAATTCACTTATAGTGTACTAAAGTAGTCAAAAGTTGAGAATTTGGTCCCAAACTCGTTGGTTGCATTTGCAGTTTGTTTTGGTTGTGTTTTGGGTTATGTTTTGCCCGATAGTAACTGAATGGTGGATGATGTCTGGAGTAATTTTCTGTCTAAGTGAGTAGATAACATGTTTCTAAACACTACTAAATTAATCCTGATGATGCCATGATAAAGAAAAATCATGAATGAATCATGAATAATAATGAATGAGAAAGTTACAGAGGCTACAACAAAACATGCTAATCTCTCACCATTTTCCTCAAATAAAAGGTGACATTCTGTACTGTTGCCTAATATGAAACATTATATCTCAAATCCAAAATGCTGGAGCATAGCACCAAATGTAAAACTGTAAGCTTCACTGTCCAAACACATATGGTGTGGACTATGTGTGCCTGGTAAACAAATATGGATCTGGTGAACAGTTATCACTTGTTGACCAACTACAGGAATACTGACCTCAGAGTCTCCAGTTTACAGTGGGGATTCCCCAGTCCAGCAGAGAGCAGCTTCACTCCCTGAATCCTTCAGGTCATTGTTACTCAGATCCAGCTCTCTCAGGTGTGAGGGGTTTGACTTCAGAGCTGAGACCAGAGAAGCACAGCCTTCCTCTGTGACTAGACAGCCTGACAGCCTGCAAAGAGTCAAATCATATTAAAAGCACACTGCAATTCCTTGGTGGTGAAAATAGTGGCAGTATATTTTTTCAACATTTTCAGATACATCAGTGTCCAGAAACCTACCATATATATTCATATATGTATATATACACTACCAGTAAAACATTTGAACACACCAACTCATTCAAGTTTTACAAATTATTTTTTAAACTATTTTTTACGTTGTAGAATAATAGTGAAGACATCAAAACTATGAAATAACACATATGGAATCATGTTGTAACCAAAAAAGTGTTAAACAAATCAAAATATATTTTATATTTGAGATTCTTCAAATAGCCACCCTTTGCCTTGATGACAGCTTTGCACACTCTAGGCATTCTCTCAACCAGCTTCATGAGGTAGTCACCTGGAATGCATTTCAATTAACAGGTGTGCCTTCTTAAAAGTTAATTTGTGGAATTTCTTTCCTTCTTAATGCGTTTGAGCCAATCAGTAGTGTTGTGACAAGGTAGAGGGGCTATTCAGAAGATAGCCCTATTTGGTAAAAGACCAAGTCCATATTATGGCAAGAACAGCTCAAATAAGCAAAGAGAAACGACAGTCCATCATTACTTTAAGACATGACGGTCAGTCAATAAGGAACATTTCAAGAACTTTGAACATTTCTTCAAGTGCAGTCGCAAAAAACATCAAGCGCTATGATGAAACTGGCTCTCATGAGGACCGTCACAGGAATGGAAGACCCAAAGTTACCTCTGCTGTAGAGGATAAGTTCATTAGAGTTACCAGCCTCAGAAATTGCAGCCTAAATAAATGCTTCACAGAGTTCAAGTCACAGACACATCTCAACATCAACTGTTCAAAGGGGACTGTGTGAATCAGGCTTTCATGGTCGAATTGCTTTAAAGAAATCACTACTAAAGGACACCAATAAGAAGAAGAGACCTGCTTGGGCCAAGAAACACGAGCAATGGACATTACACCGGTGGACATTTGTCCTTTGGTCTGGAATCCAAATTGGAGATTTTTGGTTCCAACCGCCGTGTCTTTGTGAGACGCGGTGTGGGTGAACGGATGATCTCGGCATGTGTAGTTCCCACCGTAAAGCATGGAGGAGGAGGTGTTATGGTGTGGGGTGCTTTGCTGGTGACACTGTCTGTGATTTATTTAGAATTCAAGGCACACTTAGCGAACATGGCTACCACAGCATTCTGCAGTGATACGCCATCCCATCTGGTTTGGGCTTAGTGGAACTATCATTTGTTTTTCAACAGGACAATGACCCAACACACTTCCAAACACTACTAAATTAAAACGTGTGTGTGTGTGTGTGTGTGTGTCCAGTGTGTGTGTGTGTGTGTGTGTGTGTGTGTGTGTGTGTGTGTGTGTGTGTGTGTGTGTGTGTGTGTGTGTGTGTGTGTGTGTGTGTGTGTGTGTGTGCCCAGTGTGTGTGTCCAGTGTGTGTGTGTCCAATGTGTTAATTGAGTGAAACAGGAATACTGACCTCAGAGTCTCCAGTTTACAGTGGGGATTCCCCAGTCCAGCAGAGAGCAGCTTCACTCCTGAATCCTTCAGGTCATTGTTACTCAGATCCAGCTCTCTCAGGTGTGAGGGTTTGACTTCAGAGCTGAGACCAGAGAAGCACAGCCTTCCTTTGTGAGTCCACAGAATGACAGCCTGCAAAGAGATCATCATGATTTCACAAACACACTGTTAATTTAACACCAGTAGTGTAGAAGGACAATGGCAGATGCATTTGGTTTATTCTTTTAAACAACATATAGATTCATCTTCCGTCTCCTAGAATTGTATGGTCATATTCTTATACTAATGTGAACACCAATGCACTGATTCAGTAAGTTTTTCAATGTAATACTATATATTATATACATATTATAATACATATATTTCTCTAAATTGAATATTTCTTCCTGATGATTAGTACTTATATGTCATTTTATGTACTCACAGAGCAGCTCTGGAGGCTTTGACCATTGGCAGCAGCCTCAGAAGACCTTCCTCTGATCTGGAGTATTTCTTCAGGTCAAACACATCCAGCTCCTTTTCTGAAGTCAGCAACACAAAGACCAGAGCTGACAACTGTGCAGGTGACAGTTTGGCTTCTGAGAGACTTCCTGATCTCAGGTAGCTTTGGATCTCCTCCACTAGAGAATGGTCATTCAGTTCATTCAGACAGTGGAACAGATTGATGCACTTCTCTGGAGAGGGATTCTCCCTGATCTTCTCCTTGATGTACTTTACTGTTTTTTCATGGCTCTGTGAGCTGCTTCTTGTCTTTGTCAGTAGACCTCGTAAGTGCTTCTGATTGGACTCCAGTGAGAGGCCCAGAAAGAAGCGGAGGAAAATGTCAAGGTTTCCTGTCTCACTTTGTAAGGCTTTATCCACAGCACTCTTGTAGAAAGTAACTTCAGGCTTGTCTCTGAACAGCACAAAAAAGTATTTGGACAATGATTGAGGTTCATCCATTAGATTGTCATTGTTGTTGATGAATGAGAGGAACACATATACAGCAGCCAGAAACTCCTGAATGCTCAGATGCACGAAGCAGTACACCTTGTCCTGGTACAGCCCACATTCCTCTTTAAAGAGCTGTGTGCACAATCCTGAGTACACGGAGGCTTCATTGACATCAATGCCAGCCTCATTCAGGTCTTCTTCATAGAAAATCAGATTGCCATTCATAAGCTGTTGAAAAGCCAGTTTTCCCAGTGACAGAATGCTCTCTTTATTCCAGTGTGGACCTGTCTCTTCTTTCCCAAGATACTTTTCATTCTTCTGTTTGGTATGAAACTCCACAAGGTGTGTGTACATCTCAGTCAGAGTCTTTGGCATCTCTTCTGTCTTGTCTGTACTCAACATGTGTTCAAGGACTGTTGCAGAAATCCAACAGAAGACTGGAATGTGGATCATGATGTGGAGGCTCCTTGATGTCTTTATGTGTGAGATGATTCTGCTGGCCAGGTCCTCATCACTGAATCTCTTCCTGAAGTACTCCTCCTTCTGTGGGTCATTGAACCCTCGTACCTCTGTCACCTGGTCAACACACCCTGAAGGGATCTGATTGGCTGCTGCAGGTCGGGTAGTTATCCAGAGGAGAGCAGAGGGAAGCAGATTTCCCTTGATGAGATTTGTCAGCAGAACATCCACTGAGGTTGACTTTGTGACGTCACAGCATATCTTGTTCTTCTGGAAGTCTAGGGGCAGTCGGCACTCATCCAGACCATCAAAGATTAACAGAACTTTGTACTTGTGGTAGTTGGAGATTCTTGATTCTTTGGTTTCGATTGAGAAGTGATTGAGAAGTTCAATCAAAGTGTGTTTTTCACCTTTCATCAAATTCAGCTCCCGAAAAGGGAATGAAAATACAAATTGGACATCCTGATTTGCTTTTCCTTCAGCCCAGTCCAGAATGAACTTCTGCACAGAGACTGTTTTTCCAATGCCAGCGACTCCCTTTGTCAGCACAGTTCTGATAAGTTTGTCTTGTCCAGTTAAGGGTTTGAAGACATCGTTACATTTGATTGCAGTCTCTGGTCTTGCTTGTTTCCTGGTTGTTGTCTCAATCTGTCTCAGCTCATGTTCATTATTGACCTCTCCTGTTCCACCCTCTGTGATGTAGAGCTCTGTGTAGATCTTATTGAGAAGTGTTGGGTTTCCTTGTTTAGCGATCCCTCAAATACACATTGAAACTTCTTCTTTAGATTAGATTTGAGTTCACGTTGGCAAATCACAGCAAGCTCATCTGAATGAAGAAATTACACAGAGGATATTAATATTACGTCTGTTTTTATGCCTACAGTATTGTGGGACTGTGTTATAAAGTTTGATGAGGTCACTAGGTGTTGTGTTAAGACTGCTACATGATAATAATTAATTCTTAACTGACTGTATAAATGTGTAAATGTTTTCATAATGCATTACAGACTGGATTGACTGATTATATTATTATTGGTATTATTGATGTTATTATTAATTCTCTCTCTCTCTCTCTCTCTCTCTCTCTCTCTCTCTCTCTCTCTCTCTCTCTCTCTCTCTCTCTCTCTCTCTCTCTCTCTCTCTCTCCTCTGTCTTTCCTCTTCTCTGTCTAAATTAATCAACACATCACATTCTGCTGCTACTTGACAAGGTCACTAGGTGTTGTGTTAAGGATGCTACAATATCATTGAGTTACACAGCTACTTTATCTGTACTTTAGCTACAGCTTTTAAATGTTTGTTATAAAACAGCATTCAACATGAGGCAGACAGCTCTTACTTTTCTCCAGTGTGTCAGCAAGCTCCTTCTGGTTCATTTTCCTCAGGACGTGCAGTGTGATCTTCAGAGCCCCCTCTCTGGCACTGTTCTCCTGCTTCTCATCTTCAGCGTCCACCACTTCCTTATCCTGCTTCTGACTCTCAAAGCCTTCTGGGAGTTCTGGACTAAGAATCCTCTTGAACCTCTTCAGCTCGTTCTTCACAAATGTCATAATATTCTCTTCAAGCAACTGAAATAAATCAAGTAAATAAGTTAAGCAAGAGACTAAATGCTTTCTCATTAACACATTAATTAATGATTGACAGATCAACTTTACTTGAAGTTAATAAAAACAAATAACAGGACCACATACACTGAATATGGAGGCCAGGTCTGTTTGATGACTCTGGGAAGACTGACCACGGAGCATCTCTGACTCTGATCTCTCCTGTTGGTTTCTGTGGACAAAACATCCAAGGAGTTCGCACACATAGACACACACACACACACACACACACAAACACACACACACACACACACACACACACACACACACACACACACACACACACACACACACACACACACACACACAAACACAGGGAGGGAATGTTGTGTTTGTTTAATATTGTTTCAGGACTATGAAAATGGAAAAAATAATTAGCCTAAGGATTATGAAAACAACTAAAAGAAATGGGAAAATGGGAGTGGAGAACTGACTAGAGACAGTGTTGTTTAACTCACTGACCATGACCCATGAGTTCTTCTTACCTTTGTTCAGAAGAAAATTCTCCCTCTCTAAACGTTACCATAGACGTGTCAGTCTTCATGGACACACAGCTGGGTACAGGGGAGGCTGGTCTCTCCTGCTTGATTGGGCTTCAACACAACAGAGACAAACATTACATCTCTCATCTACTCTGAGCTCAGATGGGGAAACAAGAGTTTCATTCCAAAACGCTATATATCCATTTTCAGAAATGTTGGTAAATTTGCTTTTAATGTTTAAAGAAATTATTAAACCACTACAAGGCTTTATAAAGGTGTCTAAAGTGTGTAATTTCCACTTACAAATGTCAGACTTGATTTTCCCTGATGAAAAATTTATGAACCCCTACAGAAAATATCCCTTAATTATAATCCACCTAAAAATGCACATTTGCTATTGCTGCAGGATTATGTTCCTGCTGTGAGAAACTGGGTCAAATTAAGATATGGCATCTGTAAATGCATTCATCTTAAGATAGCTAGGTGAGACAACCACGTATCACAGTCAAATATACAGGATACGAACATTACTTTCCAACTAAACAATGGTTTTAAATCACATCTCAAATCTACAATAGTTATATTGAAGGTACACATTAGTAATCATTTCTGATGAAAAAACACAAATGTGATTTTCTTTTCTCCTATATAGTGTTTTGGAATATAAATTCTTAAACAAAATTGTCATCTCACCTCTTAGTTTTGGTGTCATGTTCCCCAAAGAGACTCATTTTAGAGGCAGGGACCCCCGCCTCTCTCTCCCCAGAGAGACTCATTTTAGAGGCAGGGCCCCCCTCCTCTCCCTCCCCAGAGAGACTCATTTTAGAGGCAGGGCCCCCTTCCTCTCCATCCCCAGAGAGACTCATTTTAGAGACAGGGCCCCCCTCCTCTTCTCCCCAGAGAGACTCATTTTAGAGCACTGACCCCTAAACAGAGATGCAGCATGTTAGTTGTGGTTAACACAGTGACAACTAATTATTGAATGTCAATTGTTCTCTTTTATTCATTAGCCAGCACCTCTCCTGAACAGGTGTTCTACTCTGTTAGCCAGCACCTCTCCTAAACAGGTGTTCTACTCTGTTAGCCAGCACCTCTCCTAAACAGGTGTTCTACTCTGCTAGCCAGCACCTCTCCTAAACAGGTGTTCTACTCTGTTAGCCAGCACCTCTCCTAAACAGGTGTTCTACTCTGCTAGCCAGCACCTCTCCTAAACAGGTGTTCTACTCTGTTAGCCAGCACCTCTCCTGAACAGGTGTTCTACTCTGTTAGCCAGCACCTCTCCTAAACAGGTGTTCTACTCTGTTAGCCAGCACCTCTCCCTAAACAGGTGTTCTACTCTGCTAGCCAGCACCTCTCCTAAACAGGTGTTCTCCTCTGTTAGCCAGCACCTCTCCTAAACAGGTGTTCTACTCTGTTACCCAGCACCTCTCCTAAACAGGTGTTCTACTCTGCTAGCCAGCACCTCTCCTAAACAGGTGTTCTACTCTGTTAGCCAGCACCTCTCCTAAACAGGTGTTCTACTCTGCTACCCAGCACCTCTCCTAAACAGGTGTTCTACTCTGTTAGCCAGCACCTCTCCTAAACAGGTGTTCTACTCTGTTACCCAGCACCTCTCCTAAACAGGTGTTCTCCTCTGTTAGCCAGCACCTCTCCTAAACAGGTGTGTGTTTCTTTCGCCTCCAGTTTAATGTAAAGGACACCTGACTTTATATTTAAAGCCTTTTGGAATCCACATTTTCCACTAAATAAGAAGTGATATTTCCTGGGGCCAGAAAAGGCTCTGCATGGTAGGAATGGCCCAGCAGCACTCCAACACTAGTTTGGTGAATTCCAAATGTTCCCTTTATTCTAGATTATTAACCTGAAATGCTCACTTTACTTTCAAACTGCGTTGCAGTTTAGAGATTAAACTATGAGCTGCTCTGTCATCTCAAAATGGCCCCTGTACAGATACTTTGTTATTTTCAGTTTCAACTGCAGTCATGGCCTCACCCCTTTATATACCAATAGTAACCAGAGGGTGGCGCTAACAGTCAGTTGCATGTGATTGCAGTAACTCCAAACATTGTGCCAAATCTTGATTCCATTTTTTTATAGTGCTTCTTCAAGACATCTCTTACATTATTTTAGCTAAACTTATAATTTAACAGATTTAGCTGTTTTTTTCTCTCCAAAAACGATTTACTGTAGGCCTATAATAATTGTTAACAGTCCTCAAATAAACTGTCTTAAAATATTTGATGATTAGTTGAATCAGGTGTGTATATGGTGGGCAAGAACAAAAGGATTGAGAAACCCTGAGATAAACATCAAACCATTACATTTACATTTTAGTCATTTAGCAGATGCTCTTATCAAGAGCGATTTACAGTTAGTGCATAATTACATGTTTAAAAAAATAAATAATAATAATACTGGCCCCCCGTGGGAAACGAACCCACAGCCCTGGCGTTGCAAACGCCATGCTCTACCAACTGAGCTACATCCCTGCCGGCCATTCCCTCCCCTACCCTGGACGGCGCTGGGCCAATTGTGAGCCGCCCCATGGGTCTCCCGGTCGCGGCCGGCTACGACAGAGCCTGGATTTGAAACAGGATCTCTAGTAGACCGTAGACCACTGCGCCACTCCGGAGTACACCATATCATTGAAAAGCTCCTGCACCATCTTCACCAGACGTTTTGCTGATAACAAAACCCAAGAACGAAACCCAAGAACTGAGCATGTGTAAAAACCTTCGCATGATATGGTTTTCCATAAGCAAAGTCGACATTAGAATGCAGTATTTCTTGATGCGCATCAGTTCTACAACGTTAATATGTTTTATGGAATAAGGGTTGTAAAATAGGTGTCTCCATAATGACAATCTAAATAACATGTATAATAGTCTACCTTATATCTCATTCCAGGTATTCATTCTCTTACTCTGTCCTTTAGAATAGATTATTGTTCAGATTATTGTTCAGAAATACTTACTTTATTTTTCAGTTCTCTCCATATAGTGTTTTCTGCTCTGTCATCTCCAAATGGATGCTGTACTTTCAGTTTCAGCTCAGCCGTCTCCTCACCCTGATAATAAAGTGATTACTGGCGGTGCTTGTGGAAGGGTGGGTAGGCTCTGCACACGGAGCTAGCTGGAGCTCGGCAGCATCATCACTGTTGGGCTTGCCGGCGGCCTCGCTGGTTTGATGATGCTGCTGCTGCTCATCACTCTCCTTTGGCTTTGTTTGGCTACTTTTTGTCCCATTGTCTGAAGAAGCCTATTGTGGTGAAAACGTCAGGAGTACGTTTTTTTATAAACTTTTTATGAGCCACATGGATGCTAACTGGGGACAGCTAAAACTAGACAAATACACCTTTTTGTTTTGGTATTTTGGGGACCAAATAAATGTATACCAACAGTGGACAATTCCCAGCAAAAGCATGGAGCTACAACTCTCTAGTGGAGAATAGAGGAGTATTCCCCTTGGAGAATCCAGAGTGGCTCACTGAAGAAAAACATACAGGAGAATAACAACAATCTCAATCTGAAGCTTTAAAAACTAAAACCATTCTTCCTCCTGCCCCACCTATTGTCCCTTTATTAATATTAGTTGGCATCTAATTGAAGAACATACTGCTTTATAGATCCCAGCCTGACAAACAATTGTTTGGGCCTTACTTTGAGCACTTTGCACTGTGCCTCCACTGAGTCTCCATGTGTCAAGCAGTACAGAGAAACGCCCTCTAGATGACAGCAGAGGCCTGCTCTTGGATCTACCCTGTCTCAACCACCAGTTTAGTGACCTTGTTCCATCAATATGTCCATACTACTTCACAACCGATTTGAGGCCTTGACCAGCAATGTCCCATTGGGCTCAACCAAGCCGAGAGTGAGGTTCTAGAAAGAGGACTGACTTTCATACCAAGTCCTAAACAGGTGGACTGCAGGGAGCTCCGGAGGGATCTACACTTCTATCATAGAAGATTGAAGTTGTTAGATAATTTTTATTATGAAACAGATTTTCCTCATATACTATTTCCAAACCCCTCACATTGGGAACCTCAGTTGGAGTCAGTGTCAGAAACTATACAGACTGTTATACGTTGGGATGTGGCTTCCTTTTTCACAATTCAGAACCCGACCTGTATATCAGCTTAACCTTATACATTTTTCAAAAAATCAAGCTCTAGAAACATTGAACATCAATCAGAATATAGTGATTAAACCAGCAGATAAGGGGGCTCAGATTGTTGTAATGGATCAAGTGAATATCTTCTTGAAGCCAATAGCCAATAGGATAATGGTAAACACTATGTTCCATTGTCCCACTCAACACAACCGGAAAATAGAAAGATTAATCCAGGAGATAGTGAGTAAACTATATGAGGATAAGTACATTACAGATAAACAGATGGTCTATCTTTTTGGGGCAGATTCTCCAAGGCCTAGGCAGTTTTACTTACTGCCTAAAATACATATCTCCTGAGACGTTGGCGGTTCCCTACGGCTGACCAATAGTAAGTGATTGTGTCTCAGAATCTTCCTGTATTGCTGATTATATTGACTTTTATATCAACCCTCTATCCCAGAAACACCCCAGGTATGTTAAGGATAGTTATGAATGCAGGGTTTATTACTATTGTATTACTCTTTATATTAACTTAGCTACTGACTTGTTCTATTGTTGTTGTCAAGAGGTTAACCTGCTAGTCAGCATTTCATTGCACTGTTAACTCCATGTATATGACAAATAAACAGACTTGAACTTAGAAGGGAAGGGGAGGGCAGCCAGAAAGGGAGGGGAAAAGATGGCCAGCTAAATTACAGTATGTGTCCTCAAATGTTCTGTCATCTAAACATCTCACATTAGCTGGTAGAACTGACAAATGAAATGAATCATAGAGGTCTTATAACTTATTCCTATCTACAGGTCCATTGTTTTGTCTCCTGTCTCTTTATATTCATATACCCTGGGGACCATGTAGCTGTATTGAAATCACCTTGTTTTATAACCTTCTTTGTTGCTCAGTGGTACTTCAATTGGCCGGACCATGCCCAATTCTTTCACACAGTAATGCTCCAGCATCCACTCAGAGCTTATGCATCTAATGCATTCCTCAAATACTGCAGAGTTGTTAAGCAAGTCCCATCTTCATCCACATTTATTTGCTTATTTGTAAGATGAAACCTGAGGGGATCACTGTAGTGTGTCATAAATGCATCAAAAATGGTTCTGAGGTCCTCAACAATGCTATTCTGTACCGTAGCTGGGATGCAGTGTTCTTCGCTGATGTTCTAACTAAAATAAATATATTGTTTTTGAGACCTTCAATTAGCTGCTCAGTGTTGATCTCTGTGGCTTGAACATATTCAGCCTCTGGCAGACTCTCTACATCGCTCATGTCATCTTCAATGGGATCAGTCCCAGTCTCAAATTCATCATGAGGGCAATTCTCATCTAAGTTGGGGCTTAAAAGCTCTGTGGTTTTGGTACACGTGTGACCGATAGGCCCTGAAACATCTATTTGCTTTCCCACACCCATTAATTCCACAGGTAATTAGAAAATGTGGTTCATGCTGGTGATAGAGGCCAATATGTGTGAGTCGTCTGGACACAAAGACAGTATGCTCGTTGCAAAGTGGACAATTGAAGAGAGTTGGCATTCTTCAGAAAGATTGTGAACCTTGAAATGATGGGATGGAATCATGGAGATCATTGGTGCTCAGCCACTTGCAGACATCATCAAAGGACCAGTCTTCCACAGCCACACTCAAATTAAAGTTGACACATAGCGCAAAAGTGATTGTTGAGGCTAAAACAAAACCTGTCCCACTCTTTCCAGACAACCACCTTTCCTCCTAATTTGTATTTATGGTTGTTCCATAAAGAAGCAGAGCTTGTCAGGAAAGGTGAAGATGTCTGTCTCTTATTTATCTGACGCCATATTTCTTAGTATGGGACATTATGGGATTCTGCAGTCCCACATTTAAGTGTTGACTCAGATAATATGATGCTCCAAATGGGGCATTAAGTTCTTCTTCCATGTCAACCCAAATTGGCCTATTAGAGTTCTCAATAAAGAGAGCCTATCTGGGCAGTTATAAAGGCTTCTTGCTATAATTACATGTTAGGGGAGCTTTAATCCTCCCTTCTAAGTCTTTACCTGTAATCTAGCTTGGTTCATCCTGGCCCTTTTAATAGTCCAAATGAATCATTTTGTCTATGGTGTTAAAGGTGTAGGCAGGTATGGACAGTGGAACATGCTGATGACGTAATTCCGTTTAGGAGCTTTAACCATCTTCATAACATGTGGCCTACCCCACAATGAGATTTGTAGCTTGTCCCAGTTCTTCAACTGGAGTTGAATTTTGTTCAAACACTGTATTGATTGATTGATTGATTGATTGATTACTGCAAATACATTCATTCACCATTCAGTTAGTGTTGGAAAAGACAAAGGAATTACACAGAACACACTATAATCAAACTGTATTGACTGATTGATTCACTGTAAATACATTCATTCACTATTCAGTTAGTATTGGATTGACAAAGGAGTAACACAGAACACTATCCACTTCAAATACATCCAAATACTTTATAGAGGCTAACCTGTTAGTAGATCCATAGTGATCTTTAAAAATTGTCTTGCTTTGGTCTGAAATACAGAGGACAGAACAATCCGCCCCAATACACCAACCTGAAAGACATCAATTAGACACAAACACAACATAAACAACATGAGTATTCAATATCAAATGCATCTAACTAATCTGATCTGCTTTATGTATTCTTCTTTTTGTCAAGTCGAACATAATCTACATTGGGTCATCTGTGTGTGTGTGTGTGTGTGTGTGTGTGTGTGTGTGTGTGTCTGTTTTACCTGTTCGTGGTGGTTGATACATTTCTCTATCAGAGCTCACAGCTCCCAAACTCTCCACCACTTAACTGGACAGGGGCAGGATAAGCCAGGTACTAAAGGGAGGAGGATGGAAGGAGATGGTGAGAAAGTATATCATGGGTTTAAATGACTACAATTCCTCAATATTGAGTCTAGCTAGCTAAAGTTAGCTAACGTTACAGTAACTTTAACTAGCTAGCTACTGTAGCTAATGTTAGCTAAAACGTACCAACATTTATACAACAATTACCAGCTAACATTACAGGCTATGTAGCTTGGCTAGCTAATGAAAAACCAAGAGTACATTACATGATGTATTGTTTTTTAGTTTTTGATAGTAGTTTGATGAATTATTATCTTAGCTAGCGAATAGCTAAGGTTCACTCACCTTTCACGTCAATCCGATGCAAGTCATCTCTTATTGGTCGCGTCTCTCCAACCATCCGCGCGCTTCCCGCTTCCAGTTGTCTTTTGACCAACGGTCTCAATTTGAATTCTGCGCTGGAGCGCCCTTTACTCACGAGGGCGCTGCTGGTTCCAAACCGAACCCCTCTTTTGAAAAGGGTTCTTCAAAGAACCCCTGAAGTCTACAACGGTTCAACAACGAGCTGATGGCAGAGTATAGGCTTGGAAATTAATCTTAAGGTATATTTTTTACCTTATATTATCCTAAAGGATCCTACAGGAAGCTTTTCTTTTAAGAGTGTAGTTCACGTTTACTCATTTATCTGCAAAACCATGCCTTCCGAGTAGTAAAGGGGTGGCCAGCCACATAATACAGATAAGCTACTACAATTAAGGCATAAGACATAAGTATATATCATTTGAAAATGCAGACAAAATTGGCTTGAACTTGTCGTGTAATAACAATTTTGAAAAAACGCTAAAAGGTATTCTCCCAAGGTCAATACTTCAAAAAATAATGAATCATAAAATGTTTGTCCTCTGTAGTTGCGTGCCTTTCTTTAAATGCTCGTTGTCCAATCAAATCACACAATCTACAGATGGTGCATCAACCAAAGAAAACTTTATTGATTGGCACATTTTCTGTTTAGAGATACTGAGAAATAACAACCAGGAAAGATAAATCATAAAAATATATGTTTATTTACATATTACAATAATTGTATAGCCTAGGTTTCATTTACAAACAGACATATTCACTACATTTGTTAAATTATTCACTTAATTACTTATATTATTTTCAGTAACCGTAAATTCACACTGCTAGTTTTACACATTATATTTTTATATATATATACACACTACCTTCATTTATATAAATATAATATATAATGATCAATATATAACCATATAATATATATATATATATATATATATATATATATATATATATATATATATATATATATATATATATATATCATTTACTATATAGACACACACACACACACACACACACACACACACACACACACACACACACACACACACACACACACACAGCTAAGGTGAAGAAGGTGAGCTTGGCTGTTACACCAGCTAAGGAGAAGAAGGTGAGATTGTCTGTTACACCAGCTAAGGTGAAGAAGGTGAGATTGGCTGTTACACCAGCTAAGGAGAAGAAGGTGAGATTGGATGTTACACCAGCTAAGGAGAAGAAGGTGAGATTGGCTGGAACACCAGCTAAGGTGAAGAAGGTGAGATTGGCTTGAACACCAGCTAAGGTGAAGAAGGTGAGATTGGCTGTTACACCAGCTAAGGAGAAGAAGGTGAGATTGTCTGTTACACCAGCTAAGGTGAAGAAGGTGAGATTGGCTTGAACACCAGCTAAGGTGAAGAAGGTGAGATTGGCTGTTACACCAGCTAAGGTGAAGAAGGTGACATTGGCTTGAACACCAGCTAAGGAGAAGAAGGTGAGATTGGCTGTTACACCAGCTAAGGAGAAGAAGGTGAGATTGGCTGTTACACCAGCTAAGGAGAAGAAGGTGAGATTGGCTGTTACACCAGCTAAGGTGAAGAAGGTGAGATTGTCTGGAAGACCAACAAAGTCCCCTGTCCCCGAGGTGAAGAGGACACATTTACATTTACATTTTAGTCATTTAGCAGACGCTCTTATCCAGAACGACTTACAGGAGCAATTAGGGTTAAGTGCCTTGCTCAAGGGCACATTTACATCATTTAGCAGACGCTCTTATCCAGAGCGACTTACAGGAGCAATTAGGGTTAAGTGCCTTGCTCAAGGGCACATTTACGTCATTTAGCAGACGCTCTTATCCAGAGTGACTACAAATTGGTGCATTCACCCTATAGCCAGTGGGATAACCACTTTACACATTTTTTTATTTTTTTATTATTATTATTTTTTTATTTAATTCAGTTGATATGCCATACCATACATCTACAATGTAGGATCATAGGTTTGTGTGATTTCTATGTACTTTCAGAGAAAAGGAGTTAGTGCTGGAAATAGATGGTCCCTTGTCCCAACCGGTGGAGACAGAGGTCTTTCAGACCTTTTCCTGGAGTGAGACTCTGGCGTGGGCAGAGGAGAAGGCACCTTTGATGACCACCTGTTAGATGGCAACCCTTCCCCAGGCCAGAAACCTCAAAGTAGACCTCATCAAAGGTAGAGAAATCACCACAATGTGAGGATTAACCCAATATCATGTTCACACTAGATGTCCAATATCAATCATTTCACAATTGACATGTTGTATATAGTTGTACCGTTTCTACAAGTCAATTAGTAAAGTAAGTACAACTCTGACATGTAAGCCTTGTCCGAGACAAAAGACAAAACTAAGAGAAGAAACCTTCTAATGTCTCCTCTTTTCAGAGACGACTTTCAACGTAAGAAGCAGGACCTCCTTGACAGAGGGACATGGATGGTGCTGTCAATGGCCTTGTTCACCAGCAGGCAAAATAAAATGAAGTTTGTACCAACATGCCTGGAGATGGAGCTGTGGAGGGGAGGATGCTGTGAGAAGATATTCTTCACTCTGAACTCCATGGCCATCTGCCTATGTTCTGATGCCACTAGAGGACATGTTAACAGGTTGAGGGTCGGCAATGATACCCAGATCATGAAGTGGAAGAAACAGGCTGAGGTAAGTGTGAGTCTTAAACATATGTAAACACAATTTGATTCATTGATTCATTGATTCAACACAACAATTTCATAATTCTATTATTTCATTGAATTTCTCATCTCAGTCAGGATGCTCTCGAATAGGCTTTGTCGTGCCCTCTCCACATCTTATACTTTTCTCATATTTTGTGTGTTCTTTCTTCCATATGGGAATGAATGCTGACAAATAAATGCTCATATTATTTTATTGATGAAGTATTCCACTAAATGAAAGAAGATAGAAATGAACTTTTGACCAATGCTAGCTGATAATATTTACTCTTCCATATGCGTTGTGTTCTTACATCTTCTTCAGTATGAGGTCTGGGATGTACACCATGTGATTTTCTTTGCCATATGCCTTTTTCAACAGCTTTTCTCTTTCTTTCTCCCTCTGTTTCTTTTCGTTATAGTTCCTTGCCACCTCGTCCAGGTGGGCTTTCACCCTCTCCTTATTCTTCCTCACTTCTTCCTTACTCTCTGCTTTTCTAGCTCTGAGCAGTTCTTTTACTTTGTTCTTCTCCAACAAGTCTCTTTCTTTCCTCTCCTTTTTCTCCTGCTTTGCCCTGACTCTCTGGGCGCGTTTAGTTTCCATCTGAAAGAGAAAGTCCATACATGTTGGTCAGTGATCTGAAATATGATTATTACTCCTTCTCTAGCATGCAGTCAACTTCATCTGTTGAATCTGATAGTATAACCATTAGGAGGTGACTTATGACCTCCCTGAACTGTGACTGGTTAAATGGAGTACTGTACCTGTGCCTGCTCTTGCTCTCTGAACCTCAGGACAGTCTGCATCTGGTACAGCTTTATGTACGCCTCCTTCATCCTCTCCACCACATCCCTCTTCTCTATTGCCCATCTCTCTTTGTCCCTTTGCATTTTCTCAATTTCACTACTCTTTCTCTCCCGCTCCTCTGTAATCTTCCAGTTCTCCTTCTCCATCTCTCTCTTTTCCATCTCCCATCCCTTCTTCTCTTGTCCATTCAGGCACAGAATCCTCATCTTTTCTCTTTCCAGAGCCTCTATCGCTCTCTCCTTCTCTCTCAGCTCAATTTTCCACTCCTCTGCTGCCTGCGTGCTCCTCCTCTTAATCTCCTCCTTCTCCTTCATCCATCTTTCCCCCGTTGATCCAAGAGGCTTCGTAGGCCAGCCTTGGCCTTGGCCCATCTCCCCCTGTCCTCCTTCCAGGCTACTAGGGTCTGATTCCTCTCCTGGTCTGCTTTGGCCAAAGCTGTCTCCAAACCATTTCTTATGAGGTTCCATCCATTCCTCTCTCTCACCCTCTCCTTCCCCACCCTTTCATTCTCAGCTAACAGTCTCTTCTTGTTCTCCACTGTCACCTTCCATAACTTGGCCAAGGACATCTTCACCTTTGATATCTTGTCCACCATTGTTTGTTTGTCGGTCGCTGCGCTTTCTCTCTGTTTGTCCGACACCTCTCTCACCCTTTCATTCTCAGCTGACAGCCTCGTGTTCTCCACGGTCAACTTCCCTATCTTGGCCAAGTGCAGTATGTTCTGCACCTTCAGCTTTGCCATCTTGAGCTCCATATTTTTTCTGTCTGACACTGCACTTTCTCTCTGTTTCTCAAACAACTCTCTCTCCAGCTTCCATTGGTAGCAGTTTACCTCAATAGAAGCCTCAGTCTCCCTTATCTGTCTCAGCAACTCTTCAATTAGCCTTTCTCTTTCTTGCTCTGGTTCCACCCTCACCTTGTTGACTTCCTCCAACACCTCTCTCTGCAGCTTCCACCGGTAGTGGTCTACCTTGTTACAAGTCTCAATCTCCTTTCTCATTCTCAGCAGCCCCTCCATTTCTCTTTGTCTTTCTATCTCTCGTTCCCCCCTCATCTTGTTGCCTTTCTCCATCTCCTCACTTTCAGTCATCTCTTTCTCCATCTCAATGACTTCTCTCTGCATCAATATGTATGGAGAAACATGTATTCCTTATTTATTTTTATTTTGTGTGAATCTTTTCCATGTCATTTTCTTAAAACTGTCTGGCCATGCCAGTTTTCCAACTTCAGTTACCTTCAGGCTAACTGGTATAATTTATTAAATGGTAATAAGTAGGCCTACCTTCACTGATTTCCTTAGAAGTCAAACACTTTTACACATTATTATGTTCTAACTCACCTCTCCTCCGCGATGTCTGTCCACTTATGAAGATTTAAAAAGATATACACTTGAGTAGTTATGGTGTGGTGAATGGATATGCTGGTTGTTTTCTTTGGTTTGGAACTTGTTGTAGCCAAGTTCTAATTCCAAATTCTATGGTTGTAGCCTAGCTTAATTGTTGAGTCATAATGAGATTGGAATGTTGGCTTGAATTCTGTATTATGGACAAAAATCTCAGAATTCTGAAGATTTTAGAATTATATTTAAAAATTATTGTTTGTCATACATTCTATATACATCATTCTAGCCCTTGGATGCTCTCTCAGAGTTATAAGTCTTATATTATCAGCCCAAAAGAAATTTGGTCTATTTCAAAAATATTCAAAATAAGGATTACTTTGTAAATAATGGTTGTCACAGTGCCGTGAGGAAGCCTAGGCAGAGAGCTCTGTTAATATGTGACCGACCCCCCCCCCACACACACACACACTCACTTAAAGACCTTGAAGTTTGGTTTGGAAACAACATCACTATTTGTCCTGGCAATGAAGGTCTGTCTTCTGGAACACTCATGAAAAAAGAGAATGGTTTTCGTTTAAGTTGTCCACTTTAAAAACCCTTCAGCTTCTTCTCGCTGAGTTGCTTGAGGACACGGTAGCGCTGTGGCGAGGAGGCACAAGATAGGTCCTTAAAATAACATAACTAAGGCTACTTAACACTGTAGAAACTCTGGAATCACACTTTGTTGGCATAAAGACACCCACAATCTCTCCTTCTATCTCGGTACATTCTGTGTTGCACCAACGAGTGTTCAGTCCTTGCACACCATATAATGGAGGGTTCCAAAATACCCCTTCGCTGCATTGAACCTGCTAATTACCGAGACAGTTGAACGTTAAAATGATTGAGAATGACTTTCACCACTAAATAAACTTCCACAGTTTGACAAAGACACATCAGGGGAAAACAGCTACTCGTATTAAAAACCTTTAATTATGGCGATAGCTATTTGCTGCAGTGACTGAGAGCCAATTGAGGCCCAGTATTCTCAGTGCTTCTGGGGCCTGTGCAGTGCAGGTGAATGGTGTGCGTGTGTGTATGTGTGAAATGTAGGATTGTCTGAGCACAAACAGAGCTACTTATTTTGGCAACGCATGAAGCAGAGTTAGCAAACAGCTTGAGTGATGAATGACAGGCTGCTAGGAGAGGCAGAGAACCCAAAGATCCTTCCTCACTCACACTCCCAGAAAAAGCTTTTGAGTTGCTGTGGATCCAGTGGTTTGTGTGTGTGTGTGTGTGTGTGTGTGTGTGTGTGTGTGTGTGTGTATCTAGAATGTTAGTATAATATTATATATATATATATATATCTACCTACATATGTATTTATCCTACTGTTTTTACCAAACAAATTTCTATTTTATGTGAAGTGTCTAATCAAGAGTGGACCACTGGCTCCACCTAGTGGATGTTCAGTTACATCACAGTTGTATAAATAAATTACCCAGCACGTTAGTATACTATTCTATATCCCTCTCTCAATGGATAACAATTCACTCAATGGATAACAATGGTTTTTTAAATATTTAACAGTATTTCAATATTTGGTTTTTGCAGACATTTTAAGACTGGATGACATACAATTTTCAGGTAATTAATATTATTATTTTATTTATTTGTTTTTTTTTTAAGGGGGTAGATCAGCTTAATATTGCAGAAAGATTGTAACTTCCATCAATGTAATTGTCTGCATCACTTCCAGTCCCCCATGTTTTATATATATACACACACACATATTTACATTTACGTCATTTAGCAGACGCTCTTATCCAGAGTGAGTGAGTGCATACATTATTTTATTTTTTTCCTCCATACTGGCCCCCCGTGGGAATCGAACCCACAACCCTGGCGTTGCAAACGCCATGTTCTACCAACTGAGCTACATCCCTGCCGGCCATTCCCTCCCCTACCCTGGACGACGCTGGGCAAATTGTGCGCCGCCCCATGGGTCTCCCGGTCGCGGCCGGCTACGACAGAGCCTGGATTTGAACCAGGATCTCTAGTAGACCACTGCGCCACTCGGGAGATAATACACATACACATACATATACACATATATATATATATACACATACACATACATATACACACATATATATATATACATATATACACACATACATACACACATACAGTGAGGGAAAAAAGTATTTGATCCCCTGCTGATTTTGTGATTGACAGTTCTTTTGTATTTCTTCCATTTCGAATAATCGCACCAACTGTTGTCACCTTCTCATCAAGCTGCTTGGCGATGGTCTTGTAGCCCATTCCAGCCTTGTGTAGGTCTACAATCTTGTCCCTGACATCCTTGGAGAGCTCTTTGGTCTTGGCCATGGTGGAGAGTTTGGAATCTGATTGATTGATTGATTGCTTCTGTGGACAGGTGTCTTTTATACAGGTAACAAACTGAGAATGTCTACTTCCTAATATAAAAGGCTTATCAGGACTGATAAGAAGACAGGATGAAGTAGCATGCTGTGTCTCTACTAACAATGTTATGCAGACTTTCTTTAGAAAAGGTGAAGGTTTGTCTGCCAGACCTACCAGGAGAATCTGGACATTTTCTGCGACTTGGAGACTATGTGGTGGTAAAGGATTAAGGAAGTCATTGATGGACAACACCCAAGTGGGAAGGTTAGTAATAGGGGTTGATGGCTACCTTGATGGAGGGCCAAGTAAGAGAGAGAGATTCCTAGATCTATATGGACCATTGTAGGACTTTTCTAACGCAGAGGAGGAAGGTGGCACCGCTTCGGCGGAGCATTGTTTTGTTTTGTCTGTGTGTTTTTGCAGCAGAGACTATTGGTACGCTGATAGAAGGATACACTCCACAGAGAGATGGTGATAAATGGAGAAGGACTCTGCATGATCATAGAACTAGTGAAGGAAGAAGGTTCATGCATCATCACCCAGTCTACACCAACGGAGGTATGGATAGAGGGGAGATTGAACAGGTATCAGGTCAACCGATGCTACAGATGGCTACGAGGAAACTGACGATCTGGAGATGATAGTAGGTATATACACTGCTAAAGTGATAGTATTGAGAATGCATTGAGATAATGATCTGTATTTATTTTCAGGATGAGGAAAGTCATAATTGAATTATGAATGTTTATAATGTATGTTAATATAAGTATACATTCTGAAAGTTGTAATGGGTGATTAAGTTGAGAGTTTTCATTTTCAGTGATAAGGATAAAGTGAATAAGAATTGTCATTTTAAATTTGGTTGAGTTAAGTAATTTGGTTGGTTATAATTTATAAGATTAATGAGTGATTTAAGTGAATTATTAATATGTATAAGTATAGAAATGTTTTATATAGATATTATGGGTTTAAAAAGTGATACATTAAGGTAATGTCTTAGGATACATTTATATGATTTATTGAATAGACATTGTTGACTCATACTGTTTGAAACATGGAAGTTAAGGTGAGGATTGTGAATGAAATCATGAATATGTTGATTAATTGGGTTAAAGTATTAACATATTAGTAATGATATAGATTTGAAGTATGGGGTGATATTGATATGGATGTTTAGAGTGGTAAATATCTATGTTGATAGGAAAGTAATTAATTGGTTATTATCATGGGGTTATGATATTTTCATATGATGTGAATTTGGTTGAATTATTAAAGCAGGAATAGTCTAGGGATGTGATGATGTAACAGGGAGTGATAATAGAGTGTTATAATGTGTATGTTATATTAGGAATATTAGGAGGACAAAGGTGGAGTTGAACATTGTATATTTTAACAATCATGGGTTGTTAAGCAATTGGGTCTGAGATGTTAATCATTAGAATGTGTAATTGATAATCACATAGAATTGGAGGCTATTATATTAAGATGAGGAGGATATGGTAATTTGAATGCTGTTGAAGTTTTTTAAAGGTTGTTTTAGTGGTAATTCCATAGGAACATGGATGGCAAGTATTCTAGGTCCTATAGTGGCCATAGTAATCATTACAGCCATAGTTATGGGGGGTTGTTTTCACATTTTTCGGGGATTGATTTTAAGATCTGTACAAACGATTACTAACATGGCAGATATTACAGCTAGAGATGTATTAGTTAATGGTAATACAAGGAGGGAGAGGACTAATTATTCTTATTCTACATCATCATATGAGTAGAGTCCATTAATAATGTTGATTGAGGACAAGGAATGTTAAGGTGGAATTGTATGCCATGGAATTAAGGGTTACAGGAAGAAGATGTGGACAGATGACTATCTCAGTGGATCAGATAGAGCCCCTTGTGACCAGGGAGAAACTTGGGGTTCCTCTGACAGAGCGTGGATGACGAAGACGGATGTTTTTGTTATTTTTATATTCACGTGTTCAGATTATAAAATCCATGTAATTTACAAAGTGTCATGGATCTTTGTATTTGTGGGGATGATGTCATGATGGTCACAATTTCGTTGATGTATGTTTTCTTGGTAGCATGAATAAGAAATGGGTATATTTGAAAATGAAGTATATAAAAAGGGGTCATTTTAAAAGGGAGGATGTCTGTGGGATTTTTCCTTATATATAAAATAAGGTTTTGACTACATAGATTATTAGCATGAATATATAGTAGTTAATTATCTGTTTATCTTTTCCTCAGACTGAGTTTATAGAGGTTTGAGAGGTTTGATATCGCATAAGATAGATGACTGAGAATTTATACCTTTGTTGATTAGATAAATGGAGAATCAGGTTGGATTCAGGTATGAAAGGTGGAAGGGATCAATTCTCAGTTATCTAGCATAGTTTAGGATCTAGGCAGAGATATATGTGATACTGAGTAGAGAATATTGTATTTTATATGAAGTTATATGTTCGTTGTTGGGGTTAAGTCATGTCACTTACCACAAAATAAAAAAAATAAAACAATTGATTGTAATGATGTCATGTCATAGGATTGTGAGGACAGGGAAAGAGTTAAGAGATGAGTGGTTTGGGGCCATGAAGTCTACATTCTATTATGTCAAAGGAGATTACTGATGTTTAGGATAGCATGATGGATGGACAGGATACTGACTTGGGGTAAAGAGTGATGAACACCAAAGACAGGGAGTGCCCATGGAGACTTGCCAGATGTATGTCAGGAAGATGGTAACAGAAGGGTATATAAGGTAGAGGGTTTCCGTTGTAAAGTAGTTCAACTGACGAAGGGCAAAGCCACGTCCGCTGGTTAGATGAACCCACGAGCTCGTGATTCAATAAATACTTGGTATGAAATCTCCACAGAGTGTCTAAGTATATCCTTGCATCCTTGATTCTTTGATACCTGAGAAACTCATCATAACAAGTGGATAGTTCTAAATAAATGATATCTATAAAAGTGCTGATCCAATGAGGTGTGGTGGTTGCCATCTTAGTTCCAACATCTTTTTAGCTGCTGTCCAACCTGACAACATTATACGTCTTTGCTGTAATGACAGTGGTGAATTATCATTCAGTAATAACAGTTTGGGGGAACAAGGTATGAGGATACCTCTTTCCAAAACATGCCCCTGATCACTCCCAGTACATATGATTAAAGGAGTCCAAGGCACCTTGATTACATAGATCACTCAGAGGAGCGGTTGTGATTTCTATTAAATTATGTTTTCTAGGTGGAAGGTTTACCCTGTGTATTAGATTACAACGTATCAGCTGGTGATTAGGATTGTTAGATGAACCCACTAAGTTCCTGATGAACTCAACTGGTGAGCCTCTTTAGCAGCTAGTTCCATGGACACACTGATTTCAATGTCCTTTGCCAAGGTCAGATGACTTTCAGTCAACAGTCTCTTTTGTGTAGCTTCACTCCGTAGCCCACATACTAGTCTGTCTCTAATGATGTCATTTAGAACAGCATTAAACTCAGTGTTCTGGTAGTTTATTTAATGCAGCAGCAAACATTGTTACTGATTCTCCTTCTTCCTGATGTCTCCTGTGGAACCTGAACCTTTCAGCATTAACTAGTGGTTCTGGTGAAAAATGTCCTTTAAGTATCTCCACAATATCCCCATACGTCTTATTACCTGTTCTGTCTGGCTGTAGCAGGCTGCCTAGTAAATTAAATGTCTTTGGCCCCATTACACTAAAACATGTAGGTACAATGTTGTCCTCATCCATGTAATTTACAAGAACAAAATATTCAAACCGTTCTGTATATGAGCTCCACTGTTCAATACTTTTATCAAACTGTCCAATGTTTCCAACAATTCCAATAATTTTTTGTTTCTCAATAAGCTCCTGATTGTCACTCACTTCAATATTGTCCTCAGCCACAGCAATATTTTCCTCAGTCACGTGATCTTCATTCACTTCACTCACTGACGTTTCCTCCTAAATTCGCTCATTTAGCAGATTTAATTAAAAGGTTTGTCTTCACAGTTGAATAAATGTCCTTTCCTTTAATCACTGTATATTCCTCCTTTTTAATCACGTTGTTTTCCAGCTCCGATGTCCGTCTCCAGTCCTTTTCTGCCGTCCATGATGATGTTAACTCCAGTGGTGGAAAAAGTACCCAATTGTCATACTTGAGTAAAAGTAGAGATATCTTAATAGAAAATGACTCAACTAAAAGTGAAAGTCACCCAGTAAAATACTACTTGAGTAAAAGTCTAAAAGTATTTGGTTCTAAATATACTTAAGTATCAAAAGTAAAAGTACAAGTATAAATCATTTCAAATTCCTTACATAAAGCAAACAAGACGATTTTCTTGTTTTTAAAATGTACGTTCAGCCAGAGGCACACTCCAACACTCAGACAATTTACAAACAAAGCATTTGTGTTTAGTGAGTCTGCCAGATCAGAGGCAGTAGGGATGTTCTCTTGATAAGTGTGTGAATTGGACCATTTTCTGTCCTGCTAAGCATTCACAATGTAACGAGTACTTTTGGGTGTCAGGGAAAATGTATGGAGTAAAAAGTACATCATTTTCTTTAGGAATATAGTGAAGTAAAAGTAAAAGTAGTCAAAAATATAAATAGTCAAGTCAAGTACAGATACCCTAAAGAAATACTTAATCATGGCTCAGACCTGACCTGAGACACCCAAACAGAAGATGCCATAGCAAAGTCCTGTCCAGTAGGCTATATGGGATTTCCTTTCATCAAAATCCAAAACATGGAAATGTGTCCAGTGTGTGTGTGTGTGTCCAGTGTGTGTGTGTTTGTCCAGTGTGTGTGTGTGTATCAAGTGTATTTGTGTGTGTGTGTCCAGTGTGTGTGTGTATCCAGTGTGGGTGTGTGTGTGTTTGTCCAGTGTGTGTGTGTGTCCAGTGTGTGTGTGTTCAGTGTGTGTGTGTCCAGTGTGTGTGTGTGTGTGTCCAGTGTGTGTGTGTGTGTGTCCAGTGTGTGTCCAGTGTGTGTGTGTCCAGTGTATGTGTGTGTGTGTGTGTGTTCAGTGTGTGTGTGTGTCCAGTGTGTGAGTGTGTTTGTCCAGTGTGTGTTTGTGTGTCCAGTGTGTGTGTTTGTGTGTGTGTGTTCATGTGTGTATGTGTGTCCCAAGTGTGTTTGTGTATGTGTGTCCCAAGTGTGTTTGTGTGTGTGTGTCCAGTGTATGTGTGTGTCAGCTTCCTGCTTCCCCTGTTTGTCTCCTGGCCTCTAGAGGTCAGCTGTGTTCCCCTTTGCCTTAGTTTTTCCTCATGTGTCCTAATTAGCTTATCTATGTCACCTGTGCCTTGTTTCCCCTTGAGTATTTTAGCTGTGTGTTTTCCCCTTGTTTCTCACTTGGTTATTGCGTCCTGTCTATGTGTCTCCTGCTTTGTCCCACCGTGTCAGTCCTAGTAAGTTATTCGAAGTTATCTTTAGTTTGTTTTTCTCCCCTCGTGGAGTTGTTTTGTTTTGCCTCCTGTTTTGGAACATTAAATCTACTTGCCTGGAGTATTGCCTTGGGTGTTTCATTTGGGTCCTACAACATCTCCTCTGTGGCTAAGGGGTAGTACCCCCAGCTCTACACATTTGAGACCGGAGTTCTAGCCCGGCTTGTGACAGAATAACCAAGACCATCATGGACCCAGAAACACTCAGTTCCCAGGACCTGTTGGCGGTGATCAGTCGACATGAGGCTTCTTTCCAGCGCCATGAAGCCGTTCTCAGCCGACAAGAGGAGCTGATGGCTAGACATTCTCAACTCCTGGCCGAAATGATGAGTTCCCTTCACCAGCTTTTTTGAACGCCTCCTTGGTCCTCCCCCTTCCCCCCGGTCACCTCCCAGTGACGACAGGCCTTCTCGGTTGGCGGAGCCCCGACTACCACCTCCCAAGCCCTTTTCTGGGGATCCAAGCTCTTGCCAGGGTTTTCTCACCCAATGCTCCCTCACCTTCGAGCTCCAACCCTCAAGTTTTCCCACAGACCGTTCCAAGATTGCCTACCTCATTACCCTTCTTTCAGACAAGGCGCTCGCCTGGGCCTCTGCGGTGTGGCAGTCCCAGGAGGCCTGTTGTGACTCCCCTCGCTGCATTTGTAGAAGAGTTCAAGCGGGTGTTCGATCATCCTGTCAGTGGGCGGGAGGCTTCCAGGCGCCTACTGTCTCTCCGTCAGGGCCCCGAAGCACGGCAGATTTTGCCATTGAGTTCCGAACCATAGCAGCAAAGGAGCGGATGGAATGATGAAGCGCTGAGGGTCTGCTTTCAGGGAGGGTTATCTGAGCCCCTTCAAGATGAGTTAGCCACCCGTGAACCAGCTGAAGATCTCGAGTCCCTCATAGCCTTGGCCATCCGCCTGGACAATCGTCTAAGAGAGCAGAGAACGGCTCGCCGTCAGGTGTCTCAGTCCCAAGTTCCTCTGAGCAGCTCTGTTTCTCCTGTTTGGACTCCGTCATTCAGAGCTGCCCCGGCTCCTGAACTGCCCCAGGATTCCCCGGAGAGCATGCAGTTAGGCCGTTCCAGGCTTTCTTCCAACGAAAGGGAACGTCGCATGAGGGAGCGTCGGTGCCTCTACTGCGGGGTTGCCGGCCACTTCCGCTCCACTTGCCCCGAGCTTCGGGAAACGCCTGTCCCCGCCCAGCTACAGGAGGGTTGTGATGGGGAAAATTAGAGCTCCTCCTGCTAACGCGGTCCCTAGCTATTCCAGCCACTCTGTCCTGGGAGGGCCACCAGCATCGGGTCCAGGCTATGATCGATTCCGGTGCCGCAGGTGATTTTATGGATGTAACCTTGGCTAAGGAACTTAAGATCCCTACCCAACTACTTCCTCAACCCCAGGCAGTTACAGCCTTAGATGGCAGACCTCTGGAACCAGGAAAAGTTACTGAGGCGACTCAATCCCTGCGACTTACCATCTCTCAACACCAGCAGGAGGAGACCTTCTATCTCATTGACTCTCCCGAGTATCCTATTATCCTGGGTCACCCTTGGCTATGCAGACATAATCCCCAGATCGACTGGCCTACTGGCACCATTCTTAGCTGGGGTCCCACTTGCCAACTCACCTGCATGCTTCAGAGTTCCTCAGCCCCTAGTACCCAGTTTCAAGAGTCTGTTGACGTCTCCCGTGTCCCCAGTGTTTACCATCGGTTCAAGGCAGTGTTCAGCAAGGCCCGGGCTACTGCCTTACCGCCTCATCGCACTTATGACTGTGCCATTGATCTACTCCCTGGGTGCTGCCCTCCTAGAGGTCGGATCTTTTCCTTGTCCTCCCCGAGCACGCAGCTATGGACACCTACATTAAGGAGTCCTTGGCAGCCGGCCTCATCTATGCCTCTACTTCCCCTGCTGGGGCGGGCTTCTTTTGTTGAAAAGAAAGACGGGGGTCTGAGGCCTTGTATTGATTACCGGGGACTCAACAAGATCACGGTTCGAATCGAGTACCCTCTTCCTCTCATGGCCACTGCTTTTGAGCTGCTTCAAGGGGCTTCCATTTTTACTAAGCTGGATCTCCGCAATGCTTACCATCTCGTGCGGATCCGGCCAGAGACGAATGGAAGACGGCGTTCAACTACGCCCACGGGACACTATGAATATCCGGGTGATGCCGTTCGGGCTCACCAATGCCCCGCAGTATTCCAAGCCCTGATTAATGATGTTCTCCGGGATATGCTTAATCTGTTCGTCTTCGTGTACCTGGACGCATATCCTCATCTTCTCGAGGTCACTGAAGGAACATGAGGGCATGTTAGCCGGGTTCTCCAGAGGCTCCTTGACAATCACCTCTACGTTAAGCCTGAGAAGTGTGAATTTCATGTTTCTCAGACTCAGTTTCTCGGGTTTATTGTCACTCCCGGGCACCTAGAGATGGATCCCAAGAAGGTCAAGGCGGTCCACGATTGGCCCCACACCTGCCACGGTCAAGGAGGTTCAACGGTTCATTGGCTTTTCTAACTTCTATCGGAAGTTCATCAAGAATTTCAGCTCGGTGGTAGCCCCCTTGACGACGCTTACCAAGGGAGGAGGGACCAAGATTCACTGGGGTCCGAGAAGCAGCAGGGGCCTTCGAGGATCTCAAGCGCCGCTTCACTTCTGCTCCGATTCTGGTGACCCCTGACCCAGAGAGACCTTTCGTGGTGGAGGTGGACGCCTCAGAGGTGGGGGTGGGAGCCGTCTGTCACAGAGGGGTGCGGATGGGAGATTACACCCTTGTGCCTTCATGTCTCGGCCCGCCTGTCTGAGGCCGAGCGCAACTACCACGTGGGGGATCTAGAGTTGCTTGCGGTAAAACTGGCCTTGGAAGAGTGGCGCCATTGGCTTGAGGGGGCTCAGCACCCTTTCCAGGTTCTCACAGACCACAAGAACCTGGAATATCTCCAACAGGCTAAGCGGATGAACCCTCGGCAAGCACGATGGTCCCTTTTCTTTAATCGATTCCAGTTCCTCCTGACTTACCGACCTGGCACCAAGAACGTCAAGCCGGATGCTCTGTCTCGAGTCTATTCTCCCGAGGTACAAGAGAAGCCCTTGGCATCGATTATTCCGAGGTCTAGGATCGTCGCACCTCTTCAGTGGGAACTAGAAAGAGGGACGAGAAGCTCTTGCCCATGAGCCCGATCCAGGCGGTGGTCCTGCCGGTCGCCTGTACGTTCCTCTCTCGGTTCGGGCCCGCGTCTTGCAGTGGGGTCATGAGTCGCCCTTGACATGCCATCCTGGCAGTGCTCGCACACTGGAGTTCCTCCGACGGCGGTTTTGGTGGCCGTCCATCAAGAAGGACGTGCAGGTCTATGTTGAGGCCTGCCCTGTGTGCAACCAGGGAAAGTCGACACGCCAGCGACCCCAGGGACTGCTCCATCCCTTACCTGTTCCTCGAAGGCCATGGTCACACCTTTCTCTGGACTTTGTTACGGGACTTCCTCTATCCCAGGGCAACACCGTCATCCTTGTGGTGGTAGACCGTTTCTCTAAGGCTGCCCGGTTTATTCCCCTGCCCAAGCTGCCCTCGGCTAAGGAGACTGCTGAGCTCCTCATGAACCATGTCTTCCGGATATTTGGCATTCCCCTGGACGTGGTCTCTGACCGAGGTCCCCAATTCTCGTCCTGGTTTTGGGGGCCTTCTGCAGGCTTATTGGGGCCACAGCCAGCCTATCGTCAGGATTCCATCCAGAGTCTAATGGCCAAACGGAACGGATTAATCAGGATCTGGAGACCACCCTGCGGTGTATGGCGGCCAGTAATCCCACGTCTTGGGCCACCTATATCATTTGGGCTGAATATGCCCACAACACCCTCCAGTCCTCAGCCACCGGATTGTCCCCCTTCGAATGCCAGTTCGGTTACAACCCTCCATTATTTCCAGAGGAAGAGGCGCAAGTTGGTGTTCCCTCGGCCCAGCGCTTTGTCCAACGCTGTAGGCGGACCTGGAAGAAGGCCAGGTGTACCCTCCTTCGGACCTCCCAGAGATACCAAAGTCAGGCTAATCGCCACCGCCGGTCGGCCCTAGTTTCCGAGCTGGTCAGAGAGTTTGGTTGGCCACTAAGAACTTGCCCCTCCGGGTCGAATCCAAGAAGCTTTCCCAGAGATACATCGGCCCTTTCCGCATTTCTGAAAGGTTAACCCTGTGTCGTGTCGTTTAGTTCTGCCTCGCTCCCTTAGAGTTAACCCCACTTTCCATGTTTCACTCCTTAAACCTGTCTTGTCTTCTCCTTTTGCCCCCCCACACAGACCCCCGCCACCTCCCAGGATCATAGACGGCCAGCCAGCCTACACAGTCCGCCGGATACTGGACTCCCGGAGGGTCCAGAACTCTCTGCAGTATCTGGTGGATTGGGAGGGCTACGGGCCAGAGGAGCGCTCCTGGGTTCCAGCCAGGGACATCCTGGACCCAGGGTTGATCCGAGATTTTCGCACCCTGGGGCCAGGGTGTTCTGGAAGGAACGTCAGGAGTCGTTCCCAGAGGAGGGGGTCCTGTCAGCTTCCTGCTTCTCCTGTTTGTCTCCTGGCCTCTAGAGGTCAGCTGTGTTCCCCTTTGCCTTAGTTTTTCCTCATGTGTCCTAATTAGCTTATCTATGTCACCTGTGCCTTGTTTCCCCTTGAGTATTTTAGCTGTGTGTTTTCCCCTTGTTTCTCACTTGGTTATTGCGTCCTGTCTATGTGTCTCCTGCTTTGTCCCACCGTGTCAGTCCTAGTAAGTTATTCGAAGTTATCTTTAGTTTGTTTTTTCTCCCTCGTGGAGTTGTTTTGTTTTGCCTCCTGTTTTGGAACATTAAATCTACTTGCCTGGAGTATTGCCTTGGGTGTTTCATTTGGGTCCTACAACATCTCCTCTGTGGCTAAGGGGTAGTACCCCCAGCTCTACACATTTGAGACCGGAGTTCTAGCCCGGCTTGTGACAGTGTGTGTGTGTGTGTCCGGTGTGTGTGTGTGTGTGTGTGTTTGTCCTGCGTGTGTGTGTCCAGTGTGTGTGTGTGTGTGTGTGTGTGTGTGTGTGTGTGTGTGTGTGTGTGTGTGTGTGTGTCCAGTGTGAGTGTGTCCAGTGTGTGTGCGTCCAGTGTGTGTGTTTGTCCAGTGTGTGTGTGTGTGTGTGTGTGTGTTTGTTTGTCTCCAGTGTGTGTGTGTGTGTGTGTGTGTGTGTGTGTGTGTGTGTGTGTGTGTGTGTGTGTGTGTGTGTGTGTGTGTGTGTGTGTTCAGTGTGTGTGTGGGTGTACATTGTGTGTGTGTGTGTGTGTGTCCAGTGTGAGTGTGTCCAGTGTGTGTGTGTCCAGTGTGTGTGTTTGTCTAGTGTGTGTGTGTGTGTGTGTGTGTGTGTGTGTGTGTATGTGTGTGTTTGTGTGTGTCCGGTGTGTGTGTTCAGTGTGTGTGTGTGTCCAGTGTATATGTGTGTGTGTGTGTGTGTCCGGTGTGTGTGTCCAGTGTGTGTGTGTGTCCAGTGTGTGTGTGTGTGTCTAGTGTGTGTGTGTGTCCAGTGTGTGTCCAGTGTGTGTGTGTGTCCAGTGTGTATGTGTGTGTTTGTGTGTGTCCGGTGTATGTGTTCAGTGTGTGTGTGTCCAGTGTATATGTGTGTTTGTGTGTGTGTCCGGTGTGTGTGTCCAGTGTGTGTGTGTGTCCAGTGTGTGTGTGTGTGTCTAGTGTGTGTGTGTGTCCAGTGTGTTTCCAGTGTGTGTGTGTGTCCAGTGTGTGTGTTTTTCCAGTGTGTGTGTGTGTGTGTGTGTGTGTGTGTCCAATATACGTGTGTGTGTATGAGTCCAGTGTACGTGTGTGTATGTGTCCGGTGTGTGTGTGTGTGTCTGTGTGTGTGTGTGTGTGTGTGTGTGTATCCAGTGTGTGTGTGTGTGTGTGTCCAGTGTGTGTGTGTGTGTCCAGTGTGTGTGTGTGTGTGTGTGTGTCCAGTGTGTTATGTTTGACACAGGGACACTGAGGACCCTAAACTCCAAAGGTCACCAAAGGAGTCATCCTCATAAACCCTAAACCCTGGATAGAGGGGCTCAGTGAATGTGGAGTGGAATGTCTTCAGGTGGGTCAGTGTGTCAGAGGAGACTCTGTAGAAGGACAGAGTGCCGGCTGGCCAGTCCAGATACACTCCTACTCTGTGGGGGCTGGAGGAGGGGACGTCTATGGTAGTGGACTTATTATTGTGCCAGGCAGAGTAACTGTTCTCATAGCAGATCAGACTCCAGGACTTGTCATTGTATCCAAGACAACAGTCACTACCCCCGCCTCTCCTGCTGATTCCTTTATATGTCACTCCTATATCTACCCTGTCCCCACTCCACTCTACCTCCCAGTAACAGCGCCCAGTCAGACCCTCTCTACACAGCACCTGTCTCCAGTCCTTAAATCTCTCTGGGTGATCAGGATACGGCTGCTCCTCTCCCCTCCATGTCACCTTTCTGTTCTCCTCAGACAGAGAGAGGAATCTGTTTACTGTGTTTAGGTCCAGTGTGAGATCACAGACATCTGATGGATGAAACCAGACACAATATTAGAAATCATCATCATTCACATTAGAATGTTAACTCACTTTTCACTAATTAATTTACTGTAGATGTTTCTAGGTATCAAAAGGAGAAGTTAAGGTAACTTGAGATTTGTTGAATAATCATATGTTATACTGTATGGTAATATAAAACACACTTATTCACATTAATTACACACACACACACACACACACACACACACACACACACACACACACACACACACACACACAGGACACACACACATCCTGAACACAGACACAGACAAACACACACTGGACACACACACACATCCGAACACACACACACACACTGAACACACACAAACACACACATCCCTGAACACACACACACACATTTCTAACTTAAGACGAACACGCCACACACATACACACACACATCCTGAACACACACACACACATCCTGAACACACACACACACACACACACACACACACACCCTTAACACACACACACATTTCTAAAGTAACACAAACACGTCACAGACACACACATTGTCAAAGCAACTCTTTGTAAACTTTGGTGTCCCTGATTTGTGCTTCTGTAGAACTACAGCTGATATTTAATATGACCAAGTAAGTAATGATGGTGGTCTTTGACTTTGACTTCACTTGAATTAAGACGTATTCTTAGTCATATTCTTCACAGCAGTCAACACTCACATTTTCTAAGTCCAGGTTTCATTGTGTTCTCTCCACCATGTTCCACACTGTAGCGTTAAAGCAGAAGAACAGACAGTCATTGAGGGATACACCTGAACTCACACACACACACACACACATACACACACACACACACACACACACACACACACACACACACACACACACACACACACACACACACACACGTCAGCATAACTTTGTCGAAGTGTGTGTGTGTGTGTGTGTCCAGTGTTTGTGTCCTGTGTGTGTCCTTTTGTGTATGTGTCCTTTTTGTGTGTGTATTTGTCCAGTGTGTGTGTGTGTACAGTGTGAGTGTGTGTGTGGGGCCAGTGTGTGTGTGTGTCCAGTGTGAGTGTGTGTTTGTGTCCAGTGTGTGTGTGATCGTGTGTCCAGAGTGCGTGTGTGTCAAGTGTGTGTATGTGTCCAGTGTGTGTGTGTGTGTCCAGTGTGTGTGTGTCCAGTGTATGTGTGTGTGTGTCCAGTGTGTGTGTGTGTGTATGTGTGTGTGTGTGTGTGTGTGATGTGTGTGTCCAGTGTGTGTGTGTGTGTCCAGTGTATGTGTGTGTGTGTGTGTGTGTCCAGCGTGTGTGTGTTTGTCCAGTATGTGTGTGTGTGTCTAGTGTGTGTATGTATGGATCCAGTGTGTGTGTGTGTGTGTCCAGTGTGTGTGTGTTTTTCCAGTGTGTTTGTTTGTGTGTGTATGTGTCTATTGTGTATGTCTGTGTCCTTTGTTTGTATGTGTCCAGTGTGTGTGTGTCCAGTTTGTGTCCAGTGTGTGTGTTCAGTGTGTGTGTCCAGTGTGTGTGTGTGTGTGTGTGTGTGTGCCCAGTGTGTGTGTCCAGTGTGTGTGTGTTTCCAGGATTTGTGTGTGTGTGTCCAGTGTGAGTGTGTTTGTGTGTCTCCAGTGTGAGTGTGTGTGTGTGTGTCCAGTGTGTGTGTGTGTGTCCAGTGTGTGTGTGTGTGTGTGTGTGTCCAGTGTGTTATGTTTGACACAGGGACACTGAGGACCCTAAACTCCAAAGGTCACCAAAGGAGTCATCCTCATAAACCCTAAACCCTGGATAGAGGGGCTCAGTGAATGTGGAGTGGAATGTCTTCAGGTGGGTCAGTGTGTCAGAGGAGACTCTGTAGAAGGACAGAGTGCCCGGCTGGCCAGTCCAGATACACTCCTACTCTGTGGGGGCTGGAGGAGGGGACGTCTATGGTAGTGGACTTATTATTGTGCCAGGCAGAGTAACTGTTCTCATAGCAGATCAGACTCCAGGACTTGTCATTGTATCCAAGACAACAGTCACTACCCCCGCCTCTCCTGCTGATTCCTTTATATGTCACTCCTATATCTACCCTGTCCCCACTCCACTCTACCTCCCAGTAACAGCGCCCAGTCAGACCCTCTCTACACAGCACCTGTCTCCAGTCCTTAAATCTCTCTGGGTGATCAGGATACGGCTGCTCCTCTCCCCTCCATGTCACCTTTCTGTTCTCCTCAGACAGAGAGAGGAATCTGTTTACTGTGTTTAGGTCCAGTGTGAGATCACAGACATCTGATGGATGAAACCAGACACAATATTAGAAATCATCATCATTCACATTAGAATGTTAACTCACTTTTCACTAATTAATTTACTGTAGATGTTTCTAGGTATCAAAAGGAGAAGTTAAGGTAACTTGAGATTTGTTGAATAATCATATGTTATACTGTATGGTAATATAAAACACACTTATTCACATTAATTACACACACACACACACACACACACACACACACACACACACACACACACACACACAGGACACACACACATCCTGAACACAGACACACAGACAAACACACACTGGACACACACACACATCCTGAACACACACACACACACTGAACACACACAAACACACACATCCTGAACACACACACACACACATTTCTAACTTAAGACGAACACGCCACACACATACACACACACATCCTGAACACACACACACACATCCTGAACACACACACACACACACACACACACACACACCCTTAACACACACACACATTTCTAAAGTAACACAAACACGTCACAGACACACACATTGTCAAAGCAACTCTTTGTAAACTTTGGTGTCCCTGATTTGTGCTTCTGTAGAACTACAGCTGATATTTAATATGACCAAGTAAGTAATGATGGTGGTCTTTGACTTTGACTTCACTTGAATTAAGACGTATTCTTAGTCATATTCTTCACAGCAGTCAACACTCACATTTTCTAAGTCCAGGTTTCATTGTGTTCTCTCCACCATGTTCCACACTGTAGCGGTAAGCAGAAGAACAGACAGTCATTGAGGGATACACCTGAACTCACACACACACACACACACATACACACACACACACACACACACACACACACACACACACACACACACACACACACACACACACACACACACACACAGTCAGCATATAACTTTGTCGAAGTGTGTGTGTGTGTGTGTGTCCAGTGTTTGTGTCCTGTGTGTGTCCTTTTTGTGTATGTGTCCTTTTTGTGTGTGTATTTGTCCAGTGTGTGTGTGTGTACAGTGTGAGTGTGTGTGTGGGGCCAGTGTGTGTGTGTGTCCAGTGTGAGTGTGTGTTTGTGTCCAGTGTGTGTGTGATCGTGTGTCCAGAGTGCGTGTGTGTCAAGTGTGTGTATGTGTCCAGTGTGTGTGTGTGTGTCCAGTGTGTGTGTGTCCAGTGTATGTGTGTGTGTGTCCAGTGTGTGTGTGTGTGTATGTGTGTGTGTGTGTGTGTGTGTATGTGTGTGTCCAGTGTGTGTGTGTGTGTCCAGTGTATGTGTGTGTGTGTGTGTGTGTCCAGCGTGTGTGTGTTTGTCCAGTATGTGTGTGTGTGTCTAGTGTGTGTATGTATGGATCCAGTGTGTGTGTGTGTGTGTCCAGTGTGTGTGTGTTTTTCCAGTGTGTTTGTTTGTGTGTGTATGTGTCTATTGTGTATGTCTGTGTCCTTTGTTTGTATGTGTCCAGTGTGTGTGTGTCCAGTTTGTGTCCAGTGTGTGTGTTCAGTGTGTGTGTCCAGTGTGTGTGTGTGTGTGTGTGTGTGTGTGCCCAGTGTGTGTGTCCAGTGTGTGTGTGTTTCCAGGATTTGTGTGTGTGTGTGTCCAGTGTGAGTGTGTTTGTGTGTCTCCAGTGTGAGTGTGTGTGTGTGTGTCCAGTGTGTGTGTGTGTGTGTGTCCCAGGGTTTGTGTGTGTGTGTGTGTGTCCAGTGTGTGTGTGTGGGTCCAGCGTGTGTGTGTGTGTCTAGTGTGTTTTATCCAATGTGTGTGTGTGTGTGTGTGTGTGTCCAGTGTGTTTTTTTCCCCAATTTTGTGTGTCCAGTGTGAATGAGTGAGTGTGTGTGTGGGTGGATCCAGTGTGTTAGTGTGTGTTGGTTCAGTTTGTGTGAGTATGTTTGTGTCCAGTGTGTGTGTGTCCATTTGTGAGTGTGTGTGTGTGTGTGTGTGTGTCCAGTGTGTGTGTGTGTGTGTGCTGTGTGTGTGTGTCCAGTGTGTGTGTGTGTGTGTGTGTGTGTGTGTGTGTGTCAGTGTGTGTGTGTGTGTCTCAGTGTGAGTGTGTGTGTGTGTGTGTGTGTATCCAGTGTGTGTGTGTGTGTTTTTGTCTAGAGTGTGTGTTTCCAGTGTGTGTGTTTCCAGTGTGTGTGTGTGTGTCCAGTGTGTGTGTGTGTTTGTGTGTGTGTCCAGTGTGTGTGTGTGCGTGTGTGTGTGTGCGTGTGTGTTTGCCCAGTGTGTGTGTGTGTCAAGGATGTGTGTGTGTGTGTGTCCAGCGTGTGTGTGTGTGTCCAGTGTGTTTTTTTTCTCCAGTTTTCCAGTGTGAGTGTGTCCAGTGTGTGTGTGTGTGTCCATTGTGTGTGTGTGTCCAGTTTGAGTGTGTGTGTGTCCAGTGTGTTTGTGTTTCCGGTGTGTGTGTGTGTGTGTGTCCAGTGTGTGTGTGTATGTGTCCTTTGTTTGTATGTGTCCAGTGTGTGTCCAGTTTGTGTCCAGTGTGTGTGTCCAGTGTGTGTGTCCAGTGTGTGTGTGTTTCCAGTATGTGTGTGTGTGTGTCCAGTGTGTGTGTGTGTGTGTGTGTGGGTGTGTGTGTGTGTATGTGTTGTGATGTCACGAGAGGCTGTGTCCTGGAGGGACGTTACATCCCCCTGAGATGGCTGCAAACCCAGACAGCTATGGCTCCATCTGCTGGTATGGTCGGGAACTCCAACCCTCTATGGCCAATCTTCCCACGCAGCTGAAACCAATCAGGAGCTGATGAGCTGAAGGTTTGTTGAAGGGAAGAGACACGGTCTCCAAGCTGGGCTCTCTGGAGGACAAGAGTGCTGCACGTCCACTTCCATGAGGAATATAAGGATTTGGAGATACTTACCTTTGGGAAATACTCACCTTTGGATATATGCACCTGTGGAAATACGTGTGGGACATTTGGAAGGACGTTTTGCTGGGTTGGCCACTAGCTGCAACGTGGAAGACAGTAAGACTGGGGAAAAGTTATTTGGGCGAGGGAGAGGTATGATTTTGGATGTGGAAGAGACATCCCTGAACTGTTAGCCCTTAAGAGCCACCAGAGAACAGTATTGTGTTATACTTTCGTTAGTTTCCCAAGACCTTCAATAAAATCCTTGTTTTGGTTGAACCTGGTCTCCTTGCACTACTTGAGCAATCCCGCTGAAAGCTGTGTAGCCTCTCGTGACATCACAGATGGTGGAGAACACGGGCACGCTCCAAGCGTTAATAGTGCATGTCAGAGGAGGATACCGAAGGTTTGATCACCCAGTTTTCCAAGTTGGCCGTAGGCTCCCCGCCGACTGAAATGGAGGACATATTGAAAGCCCTTGTTGCTGGCCAGCAAGCCCAGATGCAAGCAAACGTGGCTCTCTTGGAGGAGCAAAAGAAAGCCAACCTTCTGAAGGCAGAGGAATTGCAGTTGCAGAGACAGAGGGTGGTCCAAAATACCCGCCCAATAAAGGCAAGTGACTTTATATCTAAGATGGGAGCTACCGATGACATTGAGGCATACCTGCATGCATTTGAGGCCACGGCCACTAGGGAAGCCTGGCCCAAGCAACAGTGGGTTGGTCTGTTAGCCCCCTTTCTAACCGGGAATCGCTGAATGCTGTCCGGGACCTGGGCCCTGACCAGGTTACTGACTATGATGCCCTGAAGTCTGAGATCCTCAGCAGATATGGACTCACAAAGTTTGGTATGGCCCAGCGCTTTCACAGCTGGACCTTCCAACCAGACCAACCTCCTCGGGCGCAGATGCATGAACTTGTCCGAATCGCAAGGAAATGGCTGGATCCGCAGAGGAATACAGCAGCGGCGGTGGTGGAGGCCGTTGTGGTGGATCGTTACCTACGCGCCCTGCCTTATGAGGCAAAAAGGTTCATCAGTCAACAGGCCTTGACCACGGCTGATCTGACCGTGGAAGCTGTGGAAAAGTACCAGGCCACAGCGGAGATGCTGAATGCTTCCCGAAAAGACCCCAGGAGGGCGGCCCCACCACAAATGGGAAGAACCCGTCCAAAGGACCCCAAGGTCTCGAACCCAGCCACGTCAGGACTTATCCCGGCTCCAGGGGGAGCCAGAAACCAGGCGGGTCCAAGAAGAGTACACCAGGAGGGGGAAACTTCGACAGTGTTACCGGTGTGGGGAGATGGGACATATCTCCTGGCAGTGTGGGAAACCAGCCGATGAACCTATGCCCACTGCGGAGTCCTCCAGCTCAGCACCCACACACCGTTTTGCCTCGCTCTTGGGAGTCGTAGATGGCGGCCCAGATCGACCCCCACCTGCCCGGTAACTGTGAATCACCATGATGTGGAGGCCTTACTGGATTCTGGTAGCCGGGCCACCCTGGTGCGTAAGGGGATTTGGTGGGCCCAACGTGTCTGACCCCGGGAAAGTCCTCCCAGTTTCCTGTGTCCATGGGGACACCAGAGAATACCCCATTACTGAACTTACAATGACCAGCACACGGGGAACCATACACACGACGGCGGGGGTGGTTGATTCCTCCCCGTCCCTGTCCTAATTGGACGAGACTGCCCAGCCTTTTACCCACTCTGGAGAGAGTCTCAGGAGAGGATAACCCGAGTACCTCGGAAACGGAGAGGCAAGACTCATCCTGGGAAGGCTCCGGTGCAATCCTCCGAGTTACTCACTCCCGCCCGGGCTCTGATAGGGATGGCAGGTGCCCAGACCGACACAGAGACGGAGCTACAGAATCTGGACAAAGAACTGTCTGGTCTGAAGGGGACCGCTGAGAGGTATCGTTTGTTAAAGCAACAGTTAGACATGAAGACAGAAGAGTTAGATATCCTCCAGGCTAAACTCCAACAGAGCTCCTTCCATAAGCAACAGGAGGAGCTGGAGAGGCTGCGCAGGACCATCGAGGAGTGTGAGGAGACCCCTGCGCAGTAGTAAGGAGGTCCAGAAGAAGGCAGAGGAGAAGTACAAGGTGTTGGAGAACAAGATGAAGAATGCGGAGGCAGAGAGAGAGAAGGAACTGAAAGCTGCTCAACAGAAGCTAAACTCTGCTAAAACCAAGGCTGATGCGTTCAGTAAGAAACTCAAGGAGAGACAACAGGAGGCTGAGTCCCTGGTCCTAGAGGTGGAGGAGTTGAAGAGAGAGCAGGCTGGCAAGCACCACGGCAATGCGGACGCCCTCTCCCGGCGTGATGCCTTCTTCGCTGCCTTTACCCCGACGAGGACGTCGGTCCCGAGGAGGGGGATGTGTGATGTCACGAGAGGCTGTGTCCTGGAGGGACGTTACATCCCCCTGAGATGGCTGCAAACCCAGACAGCTATGGCTCCATCTGCTGGTATGGTTGGGAACTCCAACCCTCTATGGCCAATCTTCCCACGCAGCTGAAACCAATCAGGAGCTGATGAGCTGGAGGTTTGTTGAAGGGAAGAGACACGGTCTCCAAGCTGGGCTCTCTGGAGGACAAGAGTGCTGCACGTCCACTTCCATGAGGAATATAAGGATTTGGAGATACTTACCTTTGGGAAATACTCACCTTTGGATATATGCACCTGTGGAAATACGTGTGGGACATTTGGAAGGACGTTTTGCTGGGTTGGCCACTAGCTGCAACGTGGAAGACAGTAAGACTGGGGAAAAGTTATTTGGGCGAGGGAGAGGTATGATTTTGGATGTGGAAGAGACATCCCTGAACTGTTAGCCCTTAAGAGCCACCAGAGAACAGTATTGTGTTATACTTTCGTTAGTTTCCCAAGACCTTCAATAAAATCCTTGTTTTGGTTGAACCTGGTCTCCTTGCACTACTTGAGCAATCCCGCTGAAAGCTGTGTAGCCTCTCGTGACATCACAGTGTGTATGTGTTTCCAGTGTGTGTGTGTGTGTGTGTGTCTGTGTGTGTGTGTGTGTGTCCAGTTTGTGTGTGTGTGTGCCCAGTGTGTCTGTCCAGTGTGTATGTGTTTCCTTTTTGTGTGTGTGTGGGGCCACTGTGTGTGTGTGTGTGAGACCAGTGTGTGTGTGTCTGTGTCCTTTGTGTGTATGTGTCCAGTGTGTGTTTGTCCAGTGTGTTTGTGTTCATTGTGTGCACTTGCATGTGTGTCCAGTGTGTATGTGTGTCCAGTGTATGTGTGTGTGTGATACACTGATACACGTGCACACACACACACACACACACACACACACACACACACACACACACATACACACACAGTCTTTATATAACTTAGTCCAAGTGGTGGTCAGAATGTTTGTCTTAACTAGCCTGATAACTCCAACATGTCTGATATGAACATTGACATAAACCCCTCTACATACTTGAGTTTCTCCAGTCTGCAGTGTGGATCCTCCAGTCCAGCAGAGAGCAGTCTGACTCCTGAGTCTCCTGGGTGATTGTAGCTCAGGTCCAGCTCTCTCAGGTGTGAGGGGTTTGACTTCAGAGCTGAGACCAGAGAAGCACAGCCTTCCTCTGTGACTAGACAGCCTGACAGCCTGCAAAGAGTCAAATCATATTAAAATCACACTGCAAATATATATATATATATATTATTATTATTATTTATTTATTTTTATTTTTTTTTTGGGGGGGGGGGATGGATCAGCTTAATATTGCAGATAGATTGTATCTTCTATCAATGTAATTGTCTGCATCACTTCCAATCCCCCATGTTTTTTATATATATACTTCCCTTTATTACTTTTCATCCCCGCCATCCTTTCCCCACTTGGGGTAAATTAGTGAACAACAATGCCCAGGCCTCTACTTCCGGTCTATACTTACTATCTACACCTTATGGACAGAGTTAATTTTACAATAATTCTATTATATATATATAACTTAATATTTGGTACAGAAACCTTTGTTTGCAATTACAGAGATCATACGTTTCCTGTAGGTCTTGACCAGTTTGCACACACTGCAGCAGGGATTTTGGCCCACTCCTCCATATAGACCTTCTCCAGATCAGGTTTCGTGGCTGTCGCTGGGCAATACAGACTTTCAGCTCCCTCTAAAGATTTTCTATTGGGTTCAGGTCTGGAGACTGGCTAGGCCACTCCAGGACCTTGAGATGCTTCTTACGGAGCCACTCCTTAGTTGCCCTGGCTGTGTGTTTCGGGTCGTTGTCATGCTGGAAGACCCAGCCACGACCCATCTTCAATGCTCTTACTGAGGGAAGGAGGTTGTTGGCCAAGATCTCGCGATACATGGCCCCATCCATCCTCCCCCTCTATACGGTGCAGTCGTCCTGTCCCCTTTGCAGAAAAGCATCCCCAAAGAATGATGTTTCCACCTCCATGCTTCACGGTTGGGATGGTGTTCTTGGGGTTGTACTTATCCTTCTTCTTCCTCCAAACACGGCGAGTGGAGTTTAGACCAAAAAGCTCTATTTTTGTCTCATCAGACCACATGACCTTCTCCCATTCCTCCTCTGGATCATCCAGATGGTCATTGGCAAACTTCAGACGGGCCTGGACATGCGCTGGCTTGAGCAGGGGGACCTTGCGTGCGCTGCAGGATTTTAATCCATGACGGCGTAGTGTGTTACTAATGGTTTTCATTGAGACTGTGGTCCCAGCTCTCTTCAGGTCATTGACCAGGTCCTGCCGTGTGGTTCTGGGCTGATCCCTCACCTTCCTCATGATCATTGATGCCCCACGAGGTGAGATCTTGCATGGAGCCCCAGACTGAGGGTGATTGACCGTCATCTTGAACTTCTTCCATTTTCTAATAATTGAGCCAACAGTTGTTGCCTTCTCACCAAGCTGCTTGCCTATTGTCCTGTAGCCCATCCCAACCTTGTGCAGGTCTACAATTTTATCCCTGATGTCCTTACACAGCTCTCTGGTCTTGGCCATTGTGGAGAGGTTGGAGTCTGTTTGATTGAGTGTGTGGACAGGTGTCTTTTATACAGGTAACAAGTTCAAACAGGTGCAGTTAATACAGGTAATGAGTGGAGAACAGGAGGGCTTCTTAAAGAAAAACTAACAGGTCTGTGAGAGCCGGAATTCTTACTGGTTGGTAGGTGATCAAATACTTATGTCATGCAATAAATTGCAAATTAATTACTTAAAAATCATACAATGTGATTTCCTGGATTTTAGATTCCGTCTCTCACAGTTGATGTGTACCTATAATAAAAATTACAGACCTCTACATGCTTTGTAAGTAGGAAAACCTGCAAAATCGGCAGTGTATCAAATACTTGTTCTCCCACTGTATATATATATATATATATATATATATATATATATATATATATATATATATATTTTTTGCTCCTGAACTTCTTCTACTCTCAACCTTTCCGATCATTTTCATGATATCCATCCGGTTTGCTTCTATATGCCATATCTTTCTAACTGTGCTCTTTCCCAAAAGCTCCCAACCTACAACCTATATACTTATTATGGACACAGTATGCTTACATTATTAGCTATCTTTGTTATTATTTGTTGTTATTTGTTATTAGTCCCATCCTTCAACTCTATTCAATACCTCCCATCTATCTCTTAACACCATCCATATAGGATTTCTATTTGCCATATATATTTCAACCGTACTGTGATGTTTTACAAAAGTTCTGAACATTTCTATTCTCATTGCTTCTACAGATTGTAAATTAAATATAAACATTTTTGCTAAAAGTATTATTATATTATTGATCGATTGACTATGACTTTTCAGATCACCCAGTAATGCTATCTGCAAGGTTAGCTCAAGGTAAATATTGCAATCCTTTAGCCATTCCTGGACCTGTGTCCAAAAACAAGCAACAAATGGACAGAACCAAAACAAATGATCTAACGATTCTGTCTCTTCACAGCAAAATATGCAGAGCTGGGAAGATTGTATCCCCCATATAAATAACATTCTATTGGTAGCAAGAATTTTAAATAATAATTTAAATTGAAAGATTCTAATTGTTGAATCCGGTGTTGTTTTGCGTGTGAGTTCATAAACACTATGCCATGGGATCGGTACGTCAAAGATCTCTTCCCAACTATTTTGCAATCTATATGGGATGGCTGTCAATCCTTTGGTCCTTAAGTGAAACTGATATACTTTTTTATTTATCACAGTTTTCTTTAACCAATTATGTTCTTTAATGCAAGGCCGACAGACAAGTTCCTTACTCTCTCCCCCTTCCACTTTCCTCTTCCATTTTTGCGGTAAGGCTGCAATTATTTGGATGTAATTTTGGGTAGAGCAGACATTTCCATATGTTTTTGTTAGCTGCATGTGCAACATAACTCCACCAGTCCTACCGATGATATCATTTACGAAGATTATACCTTTTTTAAACATTCTGTCAAAAAATAAAGGTTTTTTGTCAATTACTATATTTGAATTTAACAACAATATTTGTTGCATTATTTGTTCTGTCGTTTCTGGAGGATTAAATTGAAATTGCAACCAACTTTCTATGGCTTGTTTTAGAAATAGTGATATTTGGGAGATTATTTCCTTTTCAAATAACTGAAAGTGAGAGGTTGTAATCTGAATAAAGGGAAAAAGGCCTTTCTTGAACATTGGGTGAGACAATCTTACTAATTTGCTTGAGAACCAGTTCGGATTTAAGTATAACTTTTGTATGACTGAAGCTTTTAGTGATAGGTCTAATGCTTTAATATTTAATAACTTCTGTCCTCCGAATTCATATTCATTATATAAATATGCCCTTTTAATTTTGTCTGGCTTGCCGTTCCAAATAAAATTGAATATTTTTTTCTCAAATAATTTAAAAAACTGTTCGCTAGGCGTAGGCAAGACCATAAGCAAATAGGTAAACTGGGATAATACTAAAGAGTTAATCAGGGTGATTTTTCCACAAATTGACAGGTAATTTCCTTTCCATGGTAGTAAGATCTTATCTATTTTTGCTAACTCTCTATTAAAATGTATTGAAGTGAGATCATTTATTTCCTTTGGGATATGTATTCCGAGTATATCCACATCACCATCAGACCATTTTATTGGTAAACTACATGGTAATGTAAAAATTGTATTTTTAGTGATCCAATACGTAATATACTACATTTGTCATAATTTGGTTGTAATCCAGAGAGGTTAGAAAATGTATCTAAATCCTCTATGAGGCTGTGTAGGGATTCTAGTTGTGGATTTAAAAGAAAACATGAATCATCAGCGTATAATGACACCTTTGTTTTTAAGCCCTGTATTTCTAATCCTCTGATATTATTATTGGATCTGATTTTAATAGCTAACATCTCGATGGCCACAATAAATAGATATGCCGATAGTGGACAACCTTGTTTTACTCCTCTTGACAGTTTAAAACTTTCTGAGAAATAGCCATTATTTACTATTTTACACCTAGGGTTACTATACATGATTTTGACCCATTTTATAAGAGATTCTCCAAAATTGAAATGCTCCAGGCATTTATATATAAACCCCAGTCGAACTTTATCAAATGCCTTTTCGAAGTCTGCTATGAATAGCAGGCCTGGTTTCCCATATTTTCCATAGTGTTCTATTGTTTCCAATACTTGCCTTATATTATCTCCAATGTATCTTCCATGTAAAAAGCCTGTCTGATTAGAATGAATAATATCAGACAATACCTTTTTATTTCTATGCGCTATACATTTTGGTAGGATTTTTGCATCACAACACTGAAGTGTAAGGGGCCTCCAATTTTGTAAATGGACTGGATCTTTATATTTTCCACTTGTATCCTGTTTCAGTAATAATGAGATCAGACCTTCTTCTTGAGTGTCAGATAATCTACCATTTACATAGGAGTGGTTAAAACATGCTAATAACGGTCCTCTTAGTATATCAAAAAAGGTTTTCCCGGACTTAAAGTCTTTAATTGCATCCAGAAGTTCCTCCTGCTAACCACTGCTATTCTTTGGTGGTGAAAATAGTGGCAGTATATTTTTTCAAAATGTTCAGATATATCAGTGTCCTGAAACCTGCCATATCTATTCATTAATGAATGTATCATTATTAGAAATGACTAATTATCAAAGTATTGCTTGGAGATAAAAAAATGCATATTACAAATATTTGAGTACTGACCAGAGCAGTTTAAAAAGCAGTATCAGTATATCAATAACAGGTTTCTAAACACTACTAAATCAATCCTGATGATGACATGATTAAGAAAAATAATGACTGAATCATGAATAATAATGAATGAGAAAGTTATAGAGGCTACAACAAAACATGCTAACCTCTCACCATTATCAATAACAGAGGGGGTATGATCCTTGTGCCTCTGTAACTTTCTCATTCATCATCATTCATGATTCATTCATGATTATTCATAATCACGGTAGCATCCACATGAATGTAGAAGTGTTCAGAAACATATTCTATTCTTACTGACAATACAAGTGAAGTGACTCCAAAATGACAGGACATTATTCACCATTCAGTTTCTATTGGGAAAAACATAATCTATAACAAAACCAAGACAAACTGCAAATGTATTCAACAAGTTTGTAGAACCACAAGCTTGATGTAATCACTGCAGGTAAGGAATATGGGACCAAATACTAAACTTATGACTACTTTAATACAATATAAGTGAATATGTCCAAATTATTAAGACTTTTTCAAATGGGAGAACTAGATACGTAAAGTGCTTCATTTCTTTTTTAAACAGTAACACAGATATGTCTGAAAATACTCTCAAATAAAAGGTGACATTCTGTACTGTCACGTAATATGAAACATTCTATCTCAAATCCAAAATGCTGGAGCATAGCACCAAATGTAAAACTGTAAGCTTCACTGTCTAAACACATATGGTGTGGACTATGTGTGCCTGGTAAACACATGTGGATCTGGTGAACAGTTATCACTTGTTGACCAACTACAGGAATACTGACCTCAGAGTCTCCAGTTTACAGTGGGGATTCCCCAGTCCAGCAGAGAGCAGCTTCACTCCTGAATCCTTCAGGTCGTTGTTACTCAGGTCCAGCTCTCTCAGGTGTGAGGGGTTTGACTTCAGAGCTGAGACCAGAGAAGCACAGCCTTCCTCTGTGACTAGACAGCGTGACAGCCTGCAAAAGTACAATCATATTAAAATCACACTGCTATTCTTTGGTGTGAAAATATATTCTTTCAACAATTTCAGATACATCAGAGTCCTGAAACCTGCCATATCTATTCATATATGTATATATACACACTACTACCAGTCAAAAGTTTGAACACACCTACACATTCAAGGGTTTTTCTTTATTTTTACTATTTTTTACATTGTAGAATAATAGTGAAGACATCAAAACTATGAAATAACACATATGGAATCATGTAGTAACCAAAAAAGTGTTAAATTAATCCAAATATATTATATATTTGAGATTCTTCAAACAGCCACCCTTTGCCTTGATGACAGCATTGCACACTCTTGGCATTCTCTCAACCAGCTTCATGAGGTAGTCACCTGGAATGCATTTCAATTAACAGGTGTGCCTTCTTAAAAGTTAATTTGTTGAATTTATTTCCTTCTTAATGTGTTTGAGCCAATCAGTTGTGTTGTGATAAGGTAGGGGGGTATACAGAAGATCCCCCTATTTGGTAAAAGACCAAGTCCATATTATGGCAAGAACAGCTCAAATAAGCAAAGAGAAATGACAGTCCATCATTACTTTAAGACATGACGGCCAGTCAATACGGAACATTTCAACAACTTTGAAAGTTTCTTAAAGTGCAGTCGCAAAAAACATCAAGCGCTATGATGAAACTGGCTCTCATGAGGACCGCCACAGGAATGGAAGACCCAAAGTTACCTCTGCTGCAGAGGATACGTTCATCAGAGTTACCAGCCTCAGAAATTGCAGCCCAAATAAATTCTTCACAGAGTTCAAGTCACAGCTCAACATCAACTGTTCAGAGGTGACTGTGTGAATCAGGCTTTCATGGTTGAATTGCTGCAAAGAAACCACTACTAAAGGACACAAATAATAAGAAGAGACCTGCTTGGGCCAAGAATCACGAGCAATGGACATTACACAGGTGGACATTTGTCCTTTGGCCTGGAGTCCAAATTTGAGATTTTTGGTTCCAACCGCCGTTTCTTTGTGAGAAGCGGTGTGGGTGAACGGATGATCTCGGCATGTGTAGTTCCCACCGTAAAGCATGGAGGAGGAGGTGTTATGGTGTGGGGGTGCTTTGCTGGTGACACTGTCTGTGATTTATTTAGAATTCAAGGCACACTTAACCAGCATGGCTACCACAGCATTCTGCAGCGATACGCCATCCCATCTAATTTGGGCTTAGTGGGTCTATCATTTGTTTTTCAACAGGACAATGACCCAACACACTTCCAGACTGTGTAAGGAGAGGGATTGAGTGCTGCATCAGATGACCTGGCCTCCATAATCACCCGACCTCAACCCAATTGAGATGGTTTGGGATGAGTCGGACGGCAGAGTGAAGGAAAAGCAGCCAACAAGTGCTCAGCATATGTGGGAACTGCATTCCAGGTGAAGCTGGTTGAGAGAATGCCAAGAGTGTGCAAAGCTGTCATCAAGACAAAGGGTGGCTTTTTGAAGAATTTCAAATATAAAATATATTTTCATTTGTTTAACACTTTTTTGGCTACTACATTATTCCATATTTGTTATTCCATAGTTTTGATGTCTTCACTGTTATTCTACAATGGAAAAAATTAAGACAAACCCTTGAATGAGTAGGTGTGTCCAAACCTTTGACTGGTACTGTATATACATGAATTAATGTATCATTATTAACAGTAGATAACATGTTTCTAAACACTACTAAATTAATCATTGTGTGTGTGTGTGTGCAATGAGTGTGTGTTCATTGAGTGATACAAGAATACTGACCTCAGAGTCTCCAGTTTACAGTGGGGATTCCCCAGTCCAGCAGAGAGCAGCTTCACTCCTGAATCCTTCAGGTCATTGTTACTCAGATCCAGCTCTCTCAGGTGTGAGGGGTTTGACTTCAGAGCTGAGACCAGAGAAGCACAGCCTTCCTCTGTGACTAGACAGCCTGACAGCCTGTAAAGAGTCAAATCATATTAAAACCACACTGCTATTCTTTGGTGTTGAGTAATTTTCTTTCTGTGAGTAGATAACATGTTTCTAAACACTACTGAATGAATCCTAATGATGCCATGATTGAGAAAGATCATGAATGAATCATGAATAATAATGAGTGAGAAAGTTACAGAGGCTACAACAAAACATGCTAACCTCTCACCATTAACATCAAATAAAAGTTGACATTCTATAATGAAACATTCAATCTGAAATCCAAATTGCTGGAGCATAGCACCAAATGTAAAACTGTAAGCTTCACTGTCCAAACACATATGGTGTGGACTATGTGTGCCTGGTAAACACACGTGGATCTGGTGAACAGTTATCACTTGTTGACCAACTACAGGAATACTGACCTCAGAGTCTCCAGTTTACAGTGGAGATTCCCCAGTCCAGCAGAGAGCAGCTTCACTCCTGTATCCTTCATGACATTGTTACTCAGATCCAGCTCTCTCAGGTGTGAGGGGTTTGACTTCAGAGCTGAGACCAGAGAAGCACAGCCTTCCTCTGTGAGTCCACAGAATGACAGCCTGCAAAGAGATCATCATGATTTCACAAACACACTGTTAATTTAACACCAGTAGTGTAGAAGGACAATAGCAGATGCATTTGGTTTATTCTCTTAAACAACATATAGATTCATCTTCCGTCTTCTAGAATTGTATGGTCATATTGTTAGACTAATGTGAACACCAATGCATTGATTCAATATGTTTTTCAATAATACATATATTTCTCTAAACTGAATATTTCTTCCTGATGATTAGTACTTAAATGTCATTTTATGTACTCACAGAGCAGCTCTGGAGGCTTTGACCACTGGCAGCAGCCTCAGAAGACCTTCCTCTGATCTGGAGTATTTATTTGGGTCAAACACATCCAGCTCCTTTTCTGAAGTCAGCAACACAAAGACCAGAGCTGACCACTGTGCAGGTGACAGTTCTTCTTCTGAGAGACTTCCTGATCTCAGGTAGCTTTGGATCTCCTCCACTAGAGAATGGTCATTCAGTTCATTCAGACAGTGGAACAGATTGATGCACCTCTCTGGAGAGGGATTCTCCCTGATCTTCTCCTTGATGTACTTGACTGTTTCTTCATGGCTCTGTGAGCTGCTTCTTGTCTTTGTCAGTAGACCTCGTAAGTGCTTCTGATTGGACTCCAGTGAGAGGCCCAGAAGGAAGCGGAGGAACAGGTCCAGGTTTCCTGTCTCACTTTGTAAGGCTTTATCCACAGCACTCTTGTAGAAAGTAACTTCAGGCTTGTCTCTGAACAGTGCAAAAAAGTTGCTGGCCGTTGATTGAGGTTCATCCATTAGATTCTCATTGTTGTTGATGAATGAGAGGAACACATATACAGCAGCCAGAAACTCCTGAATGCTCAGATGCACGAAGCAGTACACCTTGTCCTGGTACAGCACACATTCCTCTTTAAAGAGCTGTGTGCACAATCCTGAGTACACTGAGGCTTCATTGACATCAATGCCAGCCTCTTTCAGGTCTTCTTCATAGAAAATCAGATTGCCATTCACAAGCTGTTGAAAAGCCAGTTTTCCCAGTGACAGAATGATCTCTTTATTCCAGTGTGGACCTGTCTCTTCTTTCCCAAGATACTTTTCATTCTTCTGTTCGGTATGAAACTCCACAAGGTGTGAGTACATCTCAGTCAGAGTCTTGGGCATCTCTTCTCTCTGGTCTGTACTCAACATGTGTTCAAGGACTATTGCAGAAATCCAACAGAAGACTGGAATGTGGCACATGATGTGGAGGCTCCTTGATGTCTTTATGTGTGAGATGATTCTGCTGGCCAGGTCCTCTGAATCACTAAATCTCTTCCTGAAGTACTCCTCCTTCTGTGGGTCATTGAACCCTCGTACCTCTGTCACCTAGTCAACAAACCCTGAAGGGATCTTATTGGCTGCTGCAGGTCGGGTAGTTATCCAGAGGAGAGCAGAGGGAAGCAGATTTCCCTTGATGAGATTTGTCAGCAGAACATCCACTGAGGTTGACTTTGTGACGTCACAACAGATCTTGTTCTTCTGGAAGTCTAGGGGCAGTCGGCACTCATCCAGACCATCAAAGATGAACAGAACTTTGTACTTGTCGTAGTTGGAGATCCTTGATTCTTTGGTTTCGATTGAGAAGTGATTGAGAAGTTCAATCAAAGTTAGTTTTTCCTTTTTCATCAAATTCAGCTCCCGGAAAGGGAATGAAAATACAAATTGGACCTCCTGATTTGCTTTTCCTTCAGCCCAGTCCAGAATGAACTTCTGCACAGAGACTGTTTTTCCAATGCCAGCGACTCCCTTTGTCAGCACAGTTCTGATAAGTTTGTCTTGTCCAGTTAAGGGTTTGAAGATGTCGTTACATTTGACTGCAGTCTCTGGTCTTGCTTGTTTCCTGGTTGTTGTCTCAATCTGTCTCAGCTCATGTTCATTATTGACCTCTCCTGTTCCACCCTCTGTGATGTAGAGCTCTGTGTAGATCTTATTGAGAAGTGCTGGGTTTCCTTGTTTAGCGATCCCCTCAAATACACATTGAAACTTCTTCTTTAGATTAGATTTGAGTTCACGTTGGCAAATCACAGCAAGCTCATCTGAATGAAGAAATAACACAGAGGATATAAATATTACATCTGTTTTAATGCCTACAGTATTCTAGGACTGTTATAAAATTTTAAATTATAATATTTTTTTCGCTTAACTGACTTTATAAATGTGTAAATGTTTTCATAATGCATTACAGACTAGTGTGACTGATTATATTATTATTGGTATTCTCTCTCTCTCTCTCTCTCTCTCTCTCTCTCTCTCTCTCTCTCTCTCTCTCTCTCTCTCTCTCTCTCTCTCTCTCTCTCTCTCTCTCTCTCTCTCTCTTAATCAACACAACACATCCCTGCTGCTACTTGATGAGGTCACTAGGTGTTGTGTTAAGGCTGCTACAATATCATTTAGTTACACAGCTACTTTAGCTGTACTTTAGCTACAGCTTTTAAATGTTCTAAAACAGCATTCAACATGAGGCAGACAGCTCTTACTTTTCTCCAGTGTGTCAGCAAGCTCCTTCTGGTTCATTTTCCTCAGGACGTGCAGTGTGATCTTCAGAGCCCCCTCTCTGGCACTGCTCTCCTGCTTCTCATCTTCAGCATCCACCACTTCCTTATCCTGCTTCTGACTCTCAAAGCCTTCTGGGAGTTCTGGACTAAGAATCCTCTTGAACATCTTCAGCTCGTTCTTCACAAATGTCATAATATTCTCTTCAAGCAACTGAAATAAATCAAGTAAATAAGTTTAGCAAGAGACTAAATGCTTTCTCAATAACACATTAATGAATGATTGACAGATTAACTTTACTTGAGGTAAACAAAAACAAATGTACATAACAGGACCACATACACTGAATATGGAGGCCAGGTCTGTTTGATGGTTCAGGGAAGACTGACTACTGAACATCTCTGACTCTGATCTCTCCTGTTGGTTTCTGTAGAAAAAACATGAGATTACATCTCCTCATCCAGGGAGTACACACACACACACACACACACACACACACACACACACACACACACACACACACACACACACACAGGGAGGGAATGTAGTGTTGGTTTGTTTTAGGACTAAAAAGGACTAGCCTATGGATTATGAAAACAACAAAAATAAATGGTAAAATGGGAGAGGAGAAATTACTAAAGACAGTGTTGTTTAACTCACTGACCATGACCCATGAGTTCTTCTTACCTTTGTTCACTAGAAAAGTCTCCCTCTCTAAACTGTATAGGTTGATTCATAGACATGTCACTCTTCATGGACACACAGCTGGGTACAGGGGAGGCTGGTCTCTTCTGCTTGATTGGGCTTCGATACAACAGAGAAAAACATTACGTCTCTCATCTACTCCGAGTTCAGATGGGGAAACATAAGAAGAGTTTCATTCCAAAACGCTATATATCCATTTTCAGAAATGTTCGTAAATTAGCTTTTATTGTTTGAAGAAATTATGAAAGAGATTGGTGTGTGTTTTCAGTAGCTAATCGTGGTATGGGATTGTTCAATGACAGACATGTATTTGTTTAAAATCTATCACTTGATGGTTTCATTTCAGAGAGACAAATAATCATGTTTTTTTGCAAAATGCTATATATCTGCCTCACTCACAGAGAAATAAGTAGTACTACTAGGTTTTACACAGTAATAATATATATATATGCCTCACTCTCAGAGAAATAAGTAGTACTACTAGGTTTTACACTGTAATAATATATATATCTGCCTCACTCTCAGAGAAATAAGTAGTACTGCTAGGTTTTACACAGTCAAATGTGGCCGACCGACTCGATTCGATTTTATTTAGCAAAATTTGAAATTGTGTTTTTTTACATTGGATAAAAGTACAGACTCAGCTAGAAAAAGGTATATAATACACTACAGTTGAGGAACAATGGGAAAGTAATTCTGCTTTGAAAGATGATAAACGTGTGACCTCAATTTTGAGAAAATGGCCTTTGAAAGTTTTGGTACAATTACTGGAGCTCTTCTTTATCTACAGTGGTGTTACTTTGGCAGATAATGTCACCCATCTAAATAAATAGTTTTTTAAATATATATAGTTAACTAAATGTATGGTGTTTTTGGTTTATGTCAGTTTCATTGTTTGTTATGCTATAAATTGATATGTTATGGTTGTAAGTGGTAGAATTAACTAGAAAATGTCAAATTTTGAAATTCTGAGTAATTACTACTTTAGTATGGATATAGTTTATTCAGTACTACTGCAGTTGCTAAATAATTCCAATAGATGGTAGCGTAAGACCATGAATGACATTTCAGAAGGTTAGTTTAGTTTTCTCCCTGGATACACCACCACTCCCCCTCACAGGAAAACTCCTGCACACCCTTTTTACTGTCCCTTTCCACACTGCTAACGCAAGAGGAACGACTGAAGAAGCATTTAACAGATTACTGTGAAGTAATATAATGATGATTCATGTTTATTATTACCTGTTTTATGCTCATGTTTTGAAATCATACTTCATTACTATAACGATTATCAATAAGCCTGAACATTAATTTAGTCACCTCTGGTCGAGAAAAACGTATTTTCCTAGTACATTCATTGTCAGATTCATCAACCAGCAGCGAGCACTCTGCCTTCTAGCACAAGCGAGGGGCATGTTGAGGTACATTTGCTAACCGGGAGGGTTGAATAATGTAATTTATTGGTGGGCTGGAAGACGCACTCTTGTCTTTTCTATTCCGAGGTTGTTTAATCGCAATATTAGATATTTAAAAATGCATGTATATTAGAGTTGAGGTTGGAGCATCTGACTAGTGATTATTTACCAGGGGTTCAACACCTGCTATAGTCACTATTTAATTGCTCTTCCAAAAGCATCACAGGCCTAATACGAGATATATAGCTAATTAAAGTAATGAGTGACCATTTTAGAAAATCATGGGACATATAGTATTTGGTTGCATGCTATTTTATGTCATATTGCTGCTTGTAGCCTATAACTGATGCTTTGTGGTCTTATGCTGCAATCTATTGGGAATATTTAGCAATAAAAAGTTATTAATTCACGTACAGACATTGGTGAGGCAGCTGAGAAATAAAGTGTATTAGATCAGTCTCAAACCTGCCCCACGCCAATTGCTGGACCTTCACACAGAGGTTACTAGGTCACCCAATTCAAACCACATTTGAAAAATAAAACAAATGTGTCTTATTTATCAAGTGTTCTGTTTTGCAATTATACATATAATAAAATAACAACAAAATAATCAAAACACTATTTAATACTATAATTGTATTTACTAAGATAATATTATTACTAAAATAGTTTCTAAAAATGTTCTAGGCTACTCTACCCAAGAATTAGGGGTTAGGGTTACGGCTAAAATAGGTTATAAGTAGGGTAAGAGTTTCTGTATAGCACTTTGTGACATCTGCTGGTGTAAAAAGGGCTTTATAAATACATTTGATTGATTGTTAGGTTTAGGGTTTATATGGCAAAAAACAGTATGGGTTTATGGCACTCTTGCTCCTCCTTGTGGCCGTATGTGGGTACTACATAACTCACTCATTACATTTACGTCATTTAGCAGACGCTCTTATCCAGAGCGACTTACAGTTAGTGAGTGCATACATTATATATATTTTTTTTCATACTGGCCTACAGTGGGAAGCGAACCCACGGGTTTCCCGGTCGCGGCCGGCTACGACAACAAGGATCTCTAGTGGCACCTTAGACCACTGCACCACTCGGGAGACCTGACACTTCATGACACTTGCTAGGCTCATAATCTGAGATAGCAACTGCGTCAGATCTACAAATCCATTAGCTAGACCACCTGATTAGACAACAATCACCCCATTATACCCATTTGGTTTGCAACTCAGTGAACCTGCACAGCATTCATAACCTTGTTAATAATAAATTACCTGAGGTAAACCTACAGGGTTAACGCTCACCAAGTAGCCGTAACCTTGTTAATAATAAGTTACCTGAGGTAAACCTACAGGGTTAACGCTCACCAAGTAGCCGTAACCTTGTTAATAATAAGTTACCTGAGGTAAACCTACAGGGTTAACGCTCACCAAGTAGCCATAACCTTGTTAATAATAAGTTACCTGAGGTAAACCTACAGGGTTAACGCAGGCAGGTCTCATTGATAACAATAGTGAAGCTGTTATTGTGACGCAGAACAATGGGCTGGGAATAGAATGTTCTGAAGGCGAGTCGGTGTCACGGAGCTCAATAGAACTAATAGGAGCTGGTAGGGTCAAAAATGCCCAAACATAAGGCCTGTTGTTTCGAGATTACTTCATAGCTAGTGACATAAGGTAATATTATGAAACTGGGCTCCATGGCGGATGCAATGAACTAATTTTATCAGTAATAAACGTTGTTAAAAATATAATGTGTCCAGCCTACTTGATGCGCCCCGAAAAAATAATATTCAAAAGTTAGGTCCTTGGACTCAAGAGGGGTTAAACACTAAAGTTACCGTCCATCTAGTGAAGAGAGGAGAACCGGACAGAGGGAGCGTAGGCCAGAATCCATCAACGAGAGAGGGAGAAGCCCTCCACGGTATTTAACAGGTGGAAGAAACAACCCGGGAGCTCCATCGGTCCACAAGAAATGCAGGCAGCCGGTGATGATGTAGTGGTAGCTAGGATAACTAGGATGCTGCTGGTAAAGAGTAGCTAGCTTAGCTAGCTGTACCGACTAGCTTGGCTAGCTAGCAGGTCGTTCGTCTGTCCCTCGAGGATGATGACGAACCCGTTGAACCACACAATTAAACAAGACTAGCGAGTGAAAAGGATCTGGCTACACTCATACTGTCACTGACCATTACGCAAAAAAAGCAAATTGAACAATAAACTTCGGCGTCTCAACACTGTAAAGAACTCCGTCGTTGTTCCCCAACATAACCTCAGACCACTCTGCGCGTAACTGGACAATATGCTTGGCGCCAAACCGTACGTGGACGCGGACAGTTCTGTACGGGGACGCGGACAGTTCCAGAACGCGGACATGAGCACTGCCACACAATAAACTAAACCAAGTCTTTACAGTCGGGTACATTAGTAATATTCATTTTTTATTATGTAAAACAAAATGATTCGTTTTTTAAAACAATGTTTTGAGATCTGGGCCCATATCCAAAAAGCGTCTCAGAGTAGAAAATGTGTCGTATAAGTGCTGAGAATAAAGCCGTTTTAGTCCTACTCTTATGGGTATAAATTAAAGCTATGCATGAAGCCTCTTTATTCATAAGTTTCCCACCTAGTTGGCAGATATTTAGGACACCTCATGAGCTGTACTAACCAGTTAAGAGGTACCAGCAGGTGTCTTGATAATAGAAACATGCAGCGAGTCAGTGGTTCCTGTGCAACATGTAATTGCTTTGGAGCAGTGGTGACCTGTCATTCAGGGCAGAGCCCCACCTGTTTAGCAGATGCTCTTACCCAGAGCGATTTACAGTAAGTGCATTCATCTTAAGATAGCTAGCTGAGACAACCAGATAATACAGTCAAATATACAGGATACGAACATTCAATTTCAGCTAAACAATGGATATATAGCGTTTTGCAATAAAAATAATAATAATTATCTACATCTAAAATCTATTAATTAAACATCTGAGAACAGTAATATTGAAGGTACCCATTAGCAACCATGTCTGATTAAAAACTCATGTGAAAAATTGTGGAAATAGCATTTAGGAAATAAACTCTTAATAATTCTTAAACAAAATTGTCATCTCACCTCTTAGCTTTGGTGTCATGTTCCCCAGAGAGACTCATTTTAGAGGCAGGGCCCCCCTCCTCTCTCTCCCCAGAAAGACTCATTTTAGAGAACTGACCCCTAAACAGAGATCCAACATGTTGGCTGTAGTTAACACATTAATTATTGAATGTCAATTGTTATCATTTATGAATTATCTCTTATATAACATTTACTAACAGACATATCGAAACAGTCAGGTGATTTAATGCAATCACATGAATATGTAGTTGTGACATCTCTTCTCCATGTTAACTGTCAATAATAATAATAATAATAAGTCACTGTTTGTTAAGGTAGTTATAGACAGTGCAGCAACACAAGGCCATGTCTCACACTTATTTGTATTAATTAAAAGTCAGTCATTTATTATATTTAAATCTGTTCTTTTCTAAACGTATCTGAGAATGTAGACAGAAGGGCTAAAACGGGCTTGATTGATCTGGAGGGGGGAGGGGGGGGGGGGGTCAGTGATCTATACATAAAGGTTTTTTGCAACAATTAAGATATTTTTTATTATTTAAAGTAGGCTAGGTTATAATGTATAACAGTAATTTTTTGTGTAAAGCAGATCAAGGTCTATACTTCAGCCAGTGGTGACCCGTCATTCAGGGCAGGTGGCCTTTCCTGTTTTGCATGTTATTGTGGCATTAATACGTGTCACATATCAGTTTGCTAACAATGTAAAAATATATATATAATTGAGTTAATAAAGCTGCATACAAACATGGTCTCTTTTGTGTTTTCTTGAGTAAGGCAGCTCCAAAATGCAGGTGTTTCAGCCTAGCTCAGTGCTTTCTGTGGTGGCGGGGCAAGCCAGAAGAAAATACAGAGCGTTGCTTCGTGATTGGCTCAGTGTTCTGTCACTCATGGGGACACTACGTCACCGCCAAGTCTAAGGGTAGAGCTAGAAAATTCAAGCCACAGAGTTACATTAGAAGTGCCCATCCAAGAAGGTCATTGGCCACAGATAAAATGACCTCAAATCACATTATATCTACAGTAGCTTTGATTGGACTGATCATGTCAACATCATACTTTCAAAATCTTAGCCAGCAGTCATCATCATGAATCAAGTCGGCAATCTTCAGGCAAATCCCTTTTTAATCCTTGTCATATGAAGAGAAATAATGAAGAGAAATGATAGGACAGCTGTTGGGACTCTGCTGTTGGGACTCTGCTGTTGGGACTCTGCTGTTGGGACTCTGCTGTTGGGACTCTGCTGTTGGGACTCTGCTGTTGGGACTCTGCTGTTGGGACTCTGCTGTTGGGACTCTGCTGTTAGGACTCTGCTGTTGGGACTCTGCTTTATGTAGGCCCTAACAGTTTGTGGGCACCGTTTGTCACCGTTATAGTGCAATGAATGTATTGTTTAGTGTTGTGTTGTGGAGTGGCTTTGCTGGCATGCATCCCCCTTTATTTATGTTTTGCCCCACCAAGATTGACATGCTAAAATCACCACTGACCTCAGCTATAGCCTAGATGACCAGCCTAAACCTGTTCAGATCAGTTCCCATAACGTTATAACAGTAACAGTAGCAGGAGCCTAGTCCTGATACAGATGGAGGTCTATACCTCAGCTATAGCCTACATATCCTAGATGACCAGCCTAAACCTGTTCAGATCAGTTCCCATAACGTTATAGACCTAACAGTAGCAGGACAGAGCTTGTAGCCTAGGCATGGTATTTTACACACCATTTCAAACGGAGACCATCAGGTTGGTCAGCATGATAAGTGATCATAGCTCAAACCTACTCTGACTATTGAATGTCTGACGTCGACCTAACCTTATAATAGTTTGTAGTTTAGCCTAGACTTACCAGGGTCTGCCCGTCTTTCCTACATATCAACACATTTATCCGACTTCTAATGTTACCGAGAAATATGTGCCACAGTTTCAACAGCCATTGTGTAACTGTGTAGGCTACACACTTACTTTCACGTTCATATGAGGAAATCACATCACTTCTTACAGTCGCTGGTGCAGCCGCCTGTTCTCTTGCAGATGAAGTAGCTTTTATAGGCAACTAATTCAACCAGCCTAAACAACAGTAAATAAAAGATGTCAAATGGTCAAAAGTCAATCCTGATATAGCCATGTACATCAAAGAGAGGTGTATTGCTACAGATGTAGGATCTTAATTTGAGCCAGTTTGCTACAGCAGGAAAATAATCCTGCAGCAACAGGACATTTGAATTATTATGTGGATTATAATGAATGATTAATTTTATAATAGAAAAGTGCAATTGATCATCTTCAGAAACCTTTTTTAAAGCTTAAATACACTCAAATACACTACAAGTTTTAGTTATCCTGCAACAGGGTGATCAAATTAAGATCCTACATCTGTACAGAGCTTGTCTTTATCTAAACCAAGGCAGTTTGCATTATTAGTAATGACGTTGCATCTGTCAGCTGCTGTAAACCTATGTGATTGGATGTTATAGACCCCCATCTGAACAGTTTATTTCCCCATGCTGTAGCCCTCACCAACTGGCCATCTGGCCCATAGAGACTAAAGGACTATACACTCTATGCTGCTCACCACATCAAGCCATCTCTGAACTGTACACTACCATCTGGTCCATAGAGACTAAAGGACTATACACTCTATGCTGCACACCACATCAAGCCATCTCTGAACTGTACACTACCATCTGGCCCATAGAGACTAAAGGACTATACACTCTATGCTGCACACCACATCAAGCCATCTCTGAACTGTACACTACCATCTGGCCCATAGAGACTAAAGGACTATACACTCTATGCTGCACACCACATCAAGCCATCTCTGAACTGTACACTAAATAACTTCACTATACTGCATTAGCACTCTGTTCATCTCTCTTAGATATATTTATACTGGTACTGTATATGTGGACATCCACCGTATATCAACTGTATTCCCACTGTACTGTATATCTGTATACCAACTGTATTCCCACTGTACTGTATATCTGTATATCAACTGTATTCCCACTCTACTGTATATCTGTATATCAACTGTATTCCCACTGTATATCTGTATATCAACTGTATTCCCACTGTACTGTATATCTGTATATCAACTGTATTCCCACTGTACTGTATATCTGTATACCAACTGTATTCCCACTGTACTGTATATCTGTATACCAACTGTATATCCACTGTACTGTATATCTGTATACCAACTGTATTCCCACTGTACTGTATATCTGTATATCAACTGTATTCCCACTGTACTGTATATCTGTATATCAACTGTATACCCACTGTACTGTATATCTGTATATCAACTGTATATCCACTGTACTGTATATCTGTATATCACTGTTCATTATCTTATAGCTCTATGCTCACTCTTCCTAGTTGTGTATAATGTTGTACAGACATTTGTGTAAACTCTTCTGTCTGTCTTCTGTCTCTAAATGTTGTCTGTCACTATCACCATGTAGAATTATGTGTACAGATGTAGGATCTTAATTTGATCACCCTCCACTGCAGAATAACTTTCCCGCAATGCAGGAAATGTAAAACTTGTAGTGTATTTGAGGTTTTAAAAGGCTTATGAAGTTTGTAATTTCCAGTTAGAAATGCCAGACTTGAGTTTCGCTTAATAAAAATGTATCAACCGCTACAAAAATGTCCATTAATTATAATTCACATAATAATTCACATTTCCTGTTGCTGCAGGAATATTTTCCTGCTGTAGCAAACTGGCTCAAATTAAGATCCTACATATGTATGTGCAAATGTACTTGGCGAATAAAGGTGATTCTGATTCTGCAAAGGTTGAGTCTTGAATATTGATATATTGAATTTGACTTGCCCACATTCAGTTAGCTCCATTTTGTATGATTAAACTGACACGTACCTGTCTCAGTAGAAGTCGACTGTTAGGTCTGAGTGTTTTACTTCCATTCACTGGACTAAAATTACACCAGACATTTAATTTCTCTACACACTTTACAATCATTCCTGGCAGGATTCTCACCTTGTAGCCTGAATTCACAACCAGAACATGTCAAGTCATTGAGATATCTACTGTTCTGCTGAGAGAGCACCTTCCTGATGACTAGCACTCTGTGTATTCTTATGGGTGAGGCCTGAGCTGGAATGTGAAGCTAACTGAAGCTAGCTTTAGAAAACCAGTATATCTAGCTGGCATCATAGTACACCCCTCAGGCTAAGTTCAGGTTACAGCATGAGGCAGGCATCAACAGCCGAGTTGTAGGCTACTACCTGGGTCGTATTCATTAGTTTACTCCGCAGCCAACAGTTTTAAAATGTTGCATAAACAGTTTACTCCAAACGCTGTACAACGTGACCTAAACGGTCTTTCCACAGTATTTATTTGTCTCTCTTTCAAACAACATGCCTTCCTGAGTGAAAAGCGTTAACAGTAGATTAGAAAGAGAAAATGTTGTTGCTTGTTGTGTTTTAAGCCTGTTTTGAGAAGTCTATAGACCTATGATACAGTACACTCTTAGAAAAAAGAGTTCCAAAAGGGTCCTCTGGCTGTCCCCACAGGAGAACGCTTTTGGGTTCCAGGTAGAACCCTCTGTGGAAAGGATTCTTCATGGAACTCAAAAGGGTTCTACCTAGGACCAAAAAGGGTTCTACAAAGGGTTCTCCTATGGGGACAGCCAAAGAACCCTTTTAGATTCTAGATAGTGTATGAGCGATCACCCTGGGGCACTCAGATGGAAACAGAACGAATTCACCCCACGCATCTAATTTATATCCAAAACATTTTAAGGAGAGTAGGCCTATTATAACACTATAACAATATAATCAACTATATGACTACACATAACAATATCATCAACTATACAAATACACATAACAATATCATCAACGATATGAATACACATAACAATATCATCAACTATATTAATACACATAACAATATCATCAACTATATTATTACACATAACAATATCATCAACTATATTAATATCATAACAATATCATCAACTATATGAATACACATAACAATATCATCAACTATATTAATATCATAACAATCGTCGTCTTACCTTTTATATGTCTCTCAATAGAAGTAGAGTCTGGAATGATCATTCGGTGGTGGAAAGTTCCTTTAGTTTGTTCTGCTCATTTCCATATCAGGTTCTACCTGTTCTCTCTCCCACTCCCTCTCTCTTTATAGCTCTTACAATGTGCCTTGGCAAACATTCTACAAGTGTCTGGAACTCCAAATGTAGTTCTGATTTAGTGTTCCAAATGAAAACAATTTGATTAAACTGGTTAATATGGTTAAAATACATTAAGACTGAGTAATGCTGTGATTGTTTTTATTATTTTGTATTGAAATGTTTGACTTTATTTTCCCTATGTCCTTTCAATATAGGAACAATTTGTGAAATGACAGCCTTCTGTAAATATGGACAAAAGTCTATGGATTCATTTGATGGTATGTGTCTTGCAACATTATGTAAAATGACAGGTTGAGAAACACTGCATCTTCCTAGGTGCATATGTGAGAAGGAACGCAAACTGTCTCCCTATGTGTGTGCCATCCCTAAACATCAAGTGTTTGTGGTTCATTAAAATGTTTATTGTCAAGGTAAAAAAAAAAGTGTCTTGAACTCTATTGAAGGGATGTGACATCATTCTTCCACAATAAATTACATAATTTAGTGTTTTGTTGATGGTTGTCTTCAATTGGGTTGAGACCTGGTGTCAATGGTGTTGTGATGGTGTGGTGGGGAATCAGGCGCAGAAGCAGAGGTACAGTCCAACAAGACTTTACTATGTACAAAAAATAATCCACAAGCGGCCGGAGGCCAAACAGACGCGCACAGGCGTCCACAAACTATCGCACGAAACACAGTGCGCAAAACTCTCCTAACAGCGGAGGAAACCACTAACGATGGCGTACTGGCAATAATGACTCTGGTACGCAAAACACATGACAAAACAATTACACACAACACTATACAAACAACAAGGAAACTAAATAGGGTGCTTAATGAGACCTTACACTAGACAGGTGTGGCTAACAGACAAAACTAATCAAACAGGAAACAAAGAACATAGAACGGTGGCAGCTAGAATTCCGGAGACGACGAACGCCGAAGCCTGCCCGAACAAGGGAGAGAGGCAGCCTCGGCCGAAACCGTGACAGTACCCCCCTTGACGCGCGGCTCCAGACGCGCGCTCGACTCCGGCCTTAGGGGACGACCCGGAGGGCCGCGGCGCAGGGCGCGTCCGATACCCCCGATGGAATTCCGTCAGGAGCGACGGGTCCAAAATGTCTCTCCTCGGCACCCAGCACCGCTCCTCCGGACCGTACCCCTCCCACTCCACTAGATACTGAAGACCCCCCCTCCGACGTCTAGAATCCAAGATGGATCTCACGGTGTACGCCGGTGCCCCCTCGATGTCCAACGGGGGCGGAGGAGTCTCCAAAATCTCATTTTCTTGGAGTGGGCCCGCTACCACCGGCCTGAGAAGGGACACATGGAACGAGGGGTTAATACACTTATATTCCACTGGTAACTGTAATCTATAACATACCTCGTTCAACCTTCTCAGGACTTTAAATGGCCCTACAAACCGCCGACCCAGTTTCCGACAGGGCAGGCGGAGGGGCAGGTTTCTGGTAGAGAGCCAGACTCGATCACCAGGTGCGTACACCGGTGCCTCACTGCGGTGGAGATCAGCGCTCGCCTTCTGACGTCGGAGGGCCCGCTGCAGGTGGACGTGTGCAGCGTTCCAAGTCTCCTCCGAGCGCCGCACTCATCCACCGCAGGAGCCTCGATCTGGCTCTGCTGCCAGGGGGCCAGAACCGGCTGGTAACCTAACACACATTGAAAGGGAGTTAGGTTAGTGGAGGAATGGCGTAGGGAATTCTGGGCCATCTCGGCCCAGGGAACGTACCTTGACCACTCCTCCGGCCGGTCCCAGCAGTATGTTCTGAGAAACCTACCCACATCCTGGTTTACACGTTCCACCTGCCCATTACTCTCCGGGTGGTACCCCGAGGTGAGGCTTACCGAGACCCCCAACCGCTCCATAAACGCTCTCCAGACTCTGGAGGTGAATTGGGGACCCCGATCAGGCACAATGTCCTCGGGTACCCCGTAGTGCCGGAACACATGGGTAAACAGTGCCTCGGCAGTTTGCAGGGCCGTAGGAAGACCCGGCATGGGGAGCAAACGACAGGCCTTAGAGAACCGGTCCACAACGACCAGGATGGTAGTATTCCCTTGAGAGAGGGGAAGGTCAGTTATAAAATCCACCGAGAGGTGGGACCATGGTCGTTGTGGAACGGGCAGGGGCAGTAACTTACCCCTAGGCAGATGTCTAGGCGCCTTACACTGGGCGCACACCGAGCAGGAGGAAACATAAACCCTCACATCCCTGGCCAACGTGGGCCACCAATATTTGGCACTAAGACAGTGCACTGTCCGGCCGATACCCGGGTGTCCAGAGGAGGGTGACGTGTGAGCCCAATAGATCAATCGATCCCGACACTCGAGCGGAACATACCTCCGACCCTCCGGGCATTGTGGTGGACTAGGGTCGGTGCGTAATGCCCGCTCGAGCTCAGAATCGAGCTCCCACACCACCGGTGCCACTAGACACGACTCCGGCAGTATGGGAGTGGGCTCCACGGACCTCTCCTCCCCGTCATACCGCCGAGACAGCGCATCTGCCTTACCGTTTTGTGACCCAGGGATGTAGGTGATCTTAAACGAGAAACGGGTCAAAAACATACTCCATCTAGCCTGCCGAGGGTTCAGCCTCCTCGCTGCCCGGATGTACTCCAGGTTATGGTGGTCCGTCAAAATGAGGAAAGGGTGTTGAGCCCCCTCAAGCCAGTGCCTCCACACCTTAAGGGCCTGTACCACAGCTAACAGCTCCCTGTCCCCTACGTCATAATTCTCGCTCCGCCGGCTGAGCTTCTTAGAATAGAAGGCACAGGGGCGGAGTTTAGGTGGCGCGCCTGACCGTTGTGAAAGCACGGCGCCAATACCGGCCTCAGACGCGTCCACCTCTACCTGAAATGGTAAAGAGGGATCCGGATGCGCCAGCACCGGAGCCGAGGTAAACAGGTCCTTCAGCCTCCCAAACGCCCTGTCCGCCTCGACCGACCACTGCAGACGCACCGGGCCCCCCTTCAAGAGAGACGTGATGGGAGCTGCCACTTGCCCAAAACCCCGGATAAACCTCCGGTAGTAATTCGCAAACCCCAAAAACTGCTGCACCTCTTTCACAGTGGTTGGTGTTTGCCAATTACGCACGGCTGACACTCGGTCTACCTCCATCTTCACCCCTGAAGCTGACAACTGATACCCCAAAAAGGAGATCGACTCCTGGAAAAACAGACACTTCTCTGCCTTCACATATAGGTCGTGCTCCACCAGCCTCCGCAACACTCTGCGCACCAGGGCCACATGCTCGACACGGGTAGGCGAGTACACGAGAATGTCATCAATGTACACCACCACTCCCTGCCCCTGCATGTCCCTAAAGATCTCATCTACGAATGATTGGAAAACTGACGGAGCTTTCATAAACCCGTATGGCATGACCAGATACTCGTAATGGCCCGAGGTAGTACTAAAGGCTGTTTTCCATTCATCACCCTCCCTGATGCGCACCAAGTTGTACGCGCTCCTGAGATCTAACTCGTGAAGAAACGCGCCCCATGCAACGACTCCGTCATGGTCGCAATCAGCGGGAGTGGATAACTATACTTCACCGTAATCTGATTGAGACCACGGTAATCGATGCACGGGCGCAAACCCCCCATCCTTTTTCTTCACAAAAAGAAACTCGAGGACGCAGGGGAAGTGGAAGGCCGTATGTATCCTTGTCTCAGAGATTCCTCTATGTAAATCTCCATAGCTTTCTTCTCCTCCTGAGACAGAGGATACACATGGCTCCGTGGAAGCGCAGCTCCTGCCTGGAGGTCTATCGCACAATCCCCCTGCCTATGGGGTGGCAACCGCGTCGCCTCGCCTTACTAAACGCAATAGCCAAATCCCCATACTCAGGTGGAACGTGCAATGCGGGCACCTGGTTTGGACTCTCCACCGAGGTAGCCCCCTACGGAAACGCCCCAAACATCTACCCACACACTGAGCAGACCACTCCATCAGAGCCCTCTCATGCCACGAAATAACTGGGTTATGGGTACTCAACCAGGGCATGCCCAGCACCACCGGATACGCAGGAGAGTCAATCAGGAACAGCTGAATCATTTCCTGATGATCCCCCTGCGCACACATCCTAAGTGGCGCCGTGACCTCCCTGATCAAGCCCGTACCCAACGGACGACTATCTAGGGCGTGAACGGGAAAAGGAACATCAACAGGAATAAGGGGAATCCCTAACGTTAAACAAAACTTTCTATCAATAAAATTCCCAGCCGCGCCTGAATCTACCAGCGCCTTATGCTGGGAATGAAGTGCTACCTGTGGAAAACTGACAGGTATACAAAAATGGGCAACAGTGGGCTCTGGGTGAGTGGGGCGCCTACTCACCTGGAGGGAATCCCCAGTGCGGGACCTGTCGTCATCTCCCGAGGAGGCCATCCCCAGCACCTAGCCAGCGGTGTGTCCTCCCGACCACAGTTGGTGCAGTGGATGGACCCCCTAGCCTGCCGACTCCTCCTTTCTCTAGCGCCAGCGCCCCCGAGCTCCATAGGACATGGCTCGGATGCGCTGGAGGGTGAAATGGACGGACCCCCCTCAGGACGTCCGCGGGTGGCCAATAGGTTATCTAACCTGATTGACATGTCGACCAGCTGGTCGAAAGAGAGACTGGTGTCCCTACAGGCCAGCTCCCGACGGACGTCCTCTCTTAGGCTACATCGGTATAGATCGACGAGGGCCCGCTCATTCCACCCTGCATCTGCCGCTAGAGTACGGAATTCAAGTGCGAATTCCTGAGCACTCCTCCTCCCCTGCCGGAGGAAGACCAGACACTCCCCGCCGCCCCCTCCGGGGGATGGTCGATCACCGCCCTAAAGCGGCGGGAGAACTCGTCGTAGGTGACACTCGCGGCGTCGATCTTCCTCCACTCGCGTTGGCCCATTCCAACGCCTTCCCGGACAGGCAGGATATCAGGGCAGACACGCTCTCATGCCCCGAGGGTGCCGGGTGTACGGTGGCCAGGTACAGCTCCACCTGGAGGAGGAATCCCTGACACCCAGCCGCGGTTCCGTCGTAGGCCCTCGGGAGAGCGAGTCGGATCCCTCGGTGTTCTGGCGCTGGAATGGGCGGGCTGGCCGATGGTGCTGGCTGTGCTGGTGGTGAGGAAGGTGTTGGAGGTGCGCCCCAGCCTCGGAGCGTGGTGATTACCTCCTGCAGGGCGGTTCCCATCTGGAGGATCTGTTCTTGTTGCTCCCGAACCTGGACCTCCAGTCTCGTCGGCGCTGCTTCGGCTCCTGCTGATTCCATGTCGGGTGTGTAATTCTGTCAATGGTGTTGTGATGGTGTGGTGGGGAATCAGGCGCAGAAGCAGAGGTACAGTCCAACAAGACTTTACTATGTACAAAAAATAATCCACAAGCGGCCGGAGGCCAAACAGACGCCGCACAGGCGTCCACAAACTATCGCACGAAACACAGTGCGCAAAACTCTCCTAACAGCGGAGGAAACCACTAACGATGGCGTACTGGCAATAATGACTCTGGTACGCAAAACACATGACAAAACAATTACACACAACACTATACAAACAACAAGGAAACTAAATAGGGTGCTTAATGAGACCTAACACTAGACAGGTGTGGCTAACAGACAAAACTAATCAAACAGGAAACAAAGAACATAGAACGGTGGCAGCTAGAATTCCGGAGACGACGAACGCCGAAGCCTGCCCGAACAAGGGAGAGAGGCAGCCTCGGCCGAAACCGTGACACCTGGTGACTGAGACGGCCATGGCATATTGTGAAACAACAGCAAGTTCAGCAGTCTTCATCACTGAAGCTCCTGCCAAACGTGCCCCAACAATCACCAGTCGTTAAGCTCTTCCCGAGCAGGGTTGCAGTCTCTCTTCGTTGCAACTCCTCTCTCCCCCAGGGTTGAAGCTCCTCTCTCCCCAGGGGTAGCAGCTCCTCTCTCCCCAGGGGTAACAGCTCCTCTCTCCCCAGGGGTAGCAGCTCCTCTCTCCCCAGGGGTATCAGCTCCTCTCTCCCCAGGGGTACCAGCTCCTCTCTCCCCAGGGGTAGCAGCTCCTCTCTCCCCAGGGGTAGCAGCTCATCTCTCCCCAGGGGTAGCAGCTCATCTCTCCCCAGGGGTAGCAGCTCCTCTCTCCCCAGGGGTAGCAGCTCATCTCTCTCCAGGGGTAACAGCTCCTCTCTCCCCAGGGATAGCAGCTCCTCTCTCCCCAGGGGTAACAGCTCCTCTCTCCCCAGGGGTAGCAACTCCTCTCTCCCCAGGGGTAGCAGCTCCTCTCTCCCCAGGGGTAGCAGCTCCTCTCTCCTGGTAACAGCTCCTCTCTCCCCAGGGGTAACAGCTCCTCTCTCCCCAGGGGTAACAGCTCCTCTCTCCCCAGGGGTAGCAGCTCCTCTCTCCCCTAGGATTTGAAGACATCGGTGGCTTAGCCCACAGCCAGTAGGAGGGTCCGGGAAGGAATTTCAACAGCTAAATCCATGAATACATCACTAGTGTATTGCCAAAAACCACTCAAGAACTTCAAACATAGACTCTGACCTGTCTAATGAGCCACACTGATTAAAGAATCCCACAGTACCTAAACTCCCTTTTTTTTTTTTTTTTTTTTTTTCTCTCTCTCTCTCTCTCTCTCTCTCTCTCTCTCTCTCTCTCTCTCTCTCTCTCTCTCTCTCTCTCTCTCTCTCTCTCTCTCTCTCTCTCTCTCTCTCTCTCTCTCTCTCTCTCTCTCTCTCTCTCTCTCTCTCTCTCTCTCTCTCTCTCTCTCTCTCTCTCTCTCTCTCTCTCTCTCTCTCTCTCTCTCTCTCTCTCTCTCTCTCTCTCTCTCTCTCTCTCTCTCTCTCTCTCTCTCTCTCTCTCTCTCTCTCTCTCTCTCTCTCTCTCTCTCTCTCTCTCTCTCTCTCTCTCTCTCTCTCTCTCTCTCTCTCTCTCTCTCTCTCTGTCTCTCTGTCTCTCTCTCTGTCTCTCTCTCTCTCTCTCATGTGTTCTCCCCTCCTCTGTCCCGCTCCATCACTTTCTCTGTGTCGTCTATTGACGTCTCTCGTCTTGTCTGGTGTCTCTCTCCATCATATCATATTTTTCTGTTGATGTCTCTCATCTTGTCTGGTGTCTCTCTCCATCAACAGAAATATTGGTGAGGGTTAGGCCTACTCCAATACAGCATTGAAAACATGAAAACACGACTACATAACAGCATTAAATACAGTTGGAATATAGTTACAACACTCAAGCTGTTTCAATCAAACAGAAAAACAACAAGAAAGCTGGATAAACACATTTAGATTTTTACATACCGTACTTTGCTTCTGCATTACCCATACAGCTGTTTAAGGTCATACAAAGGCAGAGTGCAGTATCAGCATTTAAGGGGTCAAAGGTCAGATCAGTGGTCATGGTTGATATGATTGGACAAAAAACAAACTTTAAAGCCATTTGTCTCAGATTCACTGTTTGCGTAGACTGCTCTTTGCCTTTGTAGGGCAGTAGTTCAGGTGGCTTCCCTTGCCCTTAGTCTGCCTCCTGGCCCTCCTATCGCCATGGAGACACCTTCCTGAAAACAATGACTCCATACTTTGCTGAAACCTGTTCTGCCAGTTCATGTCCTTAAAGATGAATGTTGGAATGTTCCAATGTGGTTACCCCAAAAAGATGACAAGATAGATCACACATCCATAACTGGTTTCCTGCTTGTAGCAGGCCGTGTTCACAGGAATCCTTTTCTCTAATAATAGGTCATATGATTTCATGAGAATATTTTTCTGGAATGAGAGTGCAATGCAAGTCAAGGCGTCCTTGGATGAATGTCAACAAGATTTATAACCAGCATTGTTAAATTAATTGTTTTAATAAAGAAATAAAATATTTGTAAATGTATTGTCACAGACACCGGATAGATGCAGTGAAATGTGGTGTTTTGCAGGGCCATAGTAGTACGGCGCCCCCTGGAGCAAATCAGGTGTAAGTGCCTTGCTTAAGGGCAGAGACAGATTTTTACCTTGACGGCTCAGGTATTCGAACCAGCAACCTTTCAGTTACTGGCCCCACTCGGTAATCTTACCATACCATACCAGTTCACGCCCTAAAAGAAGACACTGTTCAAGTGATCCAGTTATCACCAGAATAAACACGGCACAATTCCGCGGGAAAATGTTGGATAATTTTGGTCATAAAGTCAGTCTTGTCCAAAACTGAGTTTAGTGAGACTTGTGGTTGTGACTGCATCACAACGTAAATGAAGGTTGCCCACATGCCCACACCAAGTAATAATCAATTCAGAATGCAACTGCACCCGACCCAATCGTAATGCCTGTGGTAAATTTGGGTTGACTTTGGATATCCCTATGGGGCTAGTTAGGGACCATCAGTAAATTACACCATGTACATGGGACAACATGTTACAATTCCAATAGCTCCAAATTTGGATTGCAAAACTAAAGAGAGACATCAGACAAGACACAGAGACAGCAACAGAAGAATAGGATATGATGGAGAGAGACACCAGACAAGACACAGAGACAACAACAGAAGAATAGGATATGATGGAGAGAGACACCAGACAAGACACAGAGACAGCAACAGAAGAATAGGATATGATGGAGAGAGACACCAGACAAGACACAGAGACAGCAACAGAAGAATAGGATATGATGGAGAGAGACACCAGACAAGACACAGAGACAACAACAGAAGAATAGGATATGATGGAGAGAGACACCAGACAAGACAAAGAGACAGCAACAGAATAATAGGATATGATGGAGAGAGACACCAGACAAGACACAGAGACAGCAACAGAAGAATAGGATATGATGGAGAGAGACACCAGACAAGACACAGAGACAGCAACAGAAGAATAGGATATGATGGAGAGAGACACCAGACAAGACACAGAGACAGCAACAGAAGAATAGGATATGATGGAGAGAGACACCAGACAAGACACAGAGACAGCAACAGAAGAATAGGATATGATGGAGAGAGACACCAGACAAGACACAGAGACAGCAACAGAAGAATAGGATATGATGGAGAGAGACACCAGACAAGACACAGAGACAGCAACAGAAGAATAGGATATGATGGAGAGAGACACCAGACAAGACACAGAGACGGCAACAGAAGAATAGGATATGATGGAGAGAGACACCAGACAAGACACAGAGACAGCAACAGAAGAATAGGATATGATTGAGAGAGACACCAGACAAGACACAGAGACAGCAACAGAAGAATATGATATGATGGAGAGAGACACCAGACAAGACACAGAGACAGCAACAGAAGAATAGGATATGATGGAGAGAGACACCAGACAAGACACAGAGACATTAACAGAAGAATATGATATGATGGAGACAGACACCAGACAAGACACTGAGACAGCAACAGAAGAATAGGATATGATGGAGAGAGACACCAGACAAGATGAAAGACATCAATAGACGACACAGAGAAAGAAAGACAGAGGAGGGGAGAACACACAGTAGACTATCACTAAAAGCTGATATAGGGATTCTAATTACTGCACTGTGTGTTTGTGAGAGAGAGAGAGAGAGAGAGAGAGAGAGAGAGAGAGAGAGAGAGAGAGAGAGAGAGAGAGAGAGAGAGAGAGAGAGAGAGAGAGAGAGAGAGAGAGAGAGAGAGAGAGAGTTTAGGTACTGTGGGATTCTTTAATCAGTTTGGTTCATTAGAGTCTATGTTTGAAGTTCTTAAGTGGTTTTTGGCAATACACTAGTGATGTATTCATGGATTTACCTGTTGAAATTCCTTTCCGGACCCTCCTACTGGCTATTGGCTAAGCCACCGATGTCTTCAAATCCTAGGGAGAGAGGAGCTGCTACCCCCTGGGGAGAGAGGAGCTGTTACCCCTGGGGAGAGAGGGAGCTGTTACCCCCTGGGGAGAGAGGAGCTGTTACCCCTGGGGAGAGAGGAGCTGCTACCCCTGGGGAGAGAGGAGCTGCTACCCCTGGGGAGAGAGGAACTGTTACCCCTGGGGAGAGAGGAACTGCTACCCCTGGGGAGAGAGGAGCTGTTACCCCTGGGGAGAGAGGAGCTGTTACCCCTGGGGAGAGAGGAACTGCTACCCCTGGGGAGAGAGGAGCTGTTACCCCTGGGGAGAGAGGAGCTGTTACCCCTGGGGAGAGAGGAGCTGTTACCCCTGGGGAGAGAGGAGCTGTTACCCCTGGGGAGAGAGGAGCTGCTACCCCTGGAGAGAGAGGAGCTGTTACCCCTGGGGAGAGAGGAGCTGCTACCCCTGGGGAGAGAGGAGTTGCTACCCCTGGGGAGAGAGGAGCTGATACCCCTGGGGAGAGAGGAGCTGTTACCCCTGGGGAGAGAGGAGCTGTTACCCCTGGGGAGAGAGGAGTTGCTACCCCTGGGGAGAGAAGAGCTGTTACCCCTGGGGAGAGAGGGGCTGCTACCCCTGGGGAGAGAGGAGCTGATACCCCTGGGGAGAGAGGTGCTGCAACGAAGAGAGACTGCGACCCTGCTCGGGAAGAGCTTAACGATTGGTGATTGTTGGGGCACGTTTGGCAGGAGCTTCAGTGATGAAGACTGCTGAACTTGCTGATGTTTCACAATATGCCATGGCCGTCTCAGTCACCAGGTCTCAACCCAATTGAAGACAACCATCAACAAAACACCAAATTATGGAATTTCTTGTGGAAGAATGATGTCACATCCCTCCAATAGAGTTCCAGACACATTTTTTTAATTTTTTCAACCTTGACAATAAACATGTTAATGAACCACAAACACTTGATGTTTAGGGATGGCACACACATAGGCAGACAGATTGCGTTCCTTTTCACATATGCACCTAGGAAGATGCAGTGTTTCTCAACCTGTCATTTTACATAATGTTGCAAGACACATACCATCAAATGAATCCATAGACTTTTGTCCATATTTACAGAAGGATGTCATTTCACAAATTGTTCCTATATTGAAAGGACATAGACACTTGTAGAATGTATGCCAAGGCACATTGTAAGAGCTATAAAGAGACAGGGAGTGGGAGAGAGAACAGGTAGAACCTGATATGCAAATGTGTGATGTGCAAATGTGTTCAGCAGTAACTTTCCACCACCGAATGATCATTCCAGACTCTACTTCTATTGAGAGACATATAAAAGGTAAGACGACGATTGTTATGGGTATTAATATAGTTGATGATATTGTTATGTGTTTTAATATAGTTGATGATATTGTTATGTGTATTAATATAGTTGATGATATTGTTATGTGTATTCATATAGTTGATGATATTGTTATGTGTATTAATATAGTTGATGATATTGTTATGTGTATTAATATAGTTGATGATATTGTTATGTGTATTCATATAGTTGATGATATTGTTATGTGTATTCATATAGTTGATGATATCTTTTGTGGACAGTGTTATAATAGGCCTACTCTCCTTAACATGTTTTGGATATAAATTAGATGCTTGGGGTGAATTCCTTCTGTTTCCATCTGTGTGCCCCAGGGTGATCGCTCATACGCTATCTAGAATCTAAAAGGGTTCTTTGGCTGTCCCCATAGGAGAACCCTTTGTAGTACCCTTTTGGGTTCCATGAAGAATCCTTTCCACAGAGGGTTCTACATGGAAGCCAGAAGGGTTCTACCTGGAACCCAAAAGCGTTCTCCTATGGGGACTGCCAGAGGACCCTTTTGGAACTATTTTTTCTAAGAGTGTACTATATCATAGGTCTATAGACTTGTCTTCTCAAAACAGGCTTAAAACACAACAAGCAACAACATTTTCTCTTTCTAATCTACTGTTAACTCTTTTCAATCAGGAAGGTATGTTGTGTGAAAGAGAGACAAATAAATATTGTGGAAAGACTAACAACAACTTACAGTTCCTCAAAACAGGTTGTGTGTGTGTTCATTAGTGCCCACCGTAGCAAAACGTTTGGCAACAGAAACCGTTTAGGTCACATTGTACAGCGTTTGGAGTAAACTGTTTATGCATTGTTGCAAAACTGTTGGCTGCAGAGTAAACTAATGAATACGACCCAGGTTGTAGCCTACAACTCGGCTGTTGATGTCTGCCTCATGCTGAAACCTGAACTTAGCCTGAGGGGTGGACTATGATGCAAGCTAGATATACTGGTTTTCTAAAGTTAGCTAGCTTCAGTTATCTTCACATTCCAGCTCAGGCCTCATCCATAGGAATGTACAGAGTGCCAGTCATCAGGAAGGTGCTCTCAGAACGGAAAATGTATAATGACTTGACAGTTTAATCATACAAAATGGCGCTAACTGGACGTGGGCAAGTCAAATTCAATCAGTGGAGGTTGCTGAGGGGAGGACGGTTCATATTAATGATACCATTCCACCTATTCCGCTCCAGCCATTACCACAAGCCTGTCCTCCCCAATTAAGGTGCCACCAACCTCCTGTGAATTCAATATATCAATATTCATTCGTCATAGTTCTACATTTCACATTTCGTATGATAAATGTAATTGTATCATAGTTCTACTATAGTGTAGAGATCTGTGCAACTTCTGGCGTGAGTTTACTGTGAACACTGAGGCTGTACCCACTTTAAGTTACAGTTTTAACAGAGACCAAGTAGGCTATTTGATCATAATGTAAAAAAGGCCTCCAATAACATTTAACATGGAAATAGCTGTTCTATCATTCAGCCTACAGTAGCAGCCAATGTGTGGTGTTCAATGTAAGCCTACATTCCATGAGACATTCCAAAAAACATGCAGAGCTTGACATTAACCTGTTTATCTATTTGTCCTTCACACAAGGAGGAGGTGACTGAAAATGTTGTTGTGTTTGATGCAAGAAACCACTTTACTAAATAAAATGCATAATTATTCCCATGTACTATGATGCAATTCCAACCAAGTAACCCAATTGGCGCCAATGGCGCGATGCGTAGGTTGTTTGCCTTTTTACAAGTGCAACCTGGGTTCACTTCCCTGCCCCGCTGTTTGCTACATTGGTGTCAGAAGTAGTATGGTGTCTGTGAGGCCATCAGATTGCACAGCTCGGATGTGTGAGGGGTCTGAGTAGTCGAAGCACGAGACTTGCTTTTATAGGGGGCAGTGTGAGACAGGTTACAATTCCCATTGCAGCAATAGGGTTAACCTAGTTTTGGCCAGCGACCTGGGTTCACTGCCCTGCCCCGCTGTTTGCTACAATATTAATATCACAGGCTACCCGACGTCCGTTGAACAAAGAGACACTATAATATGAGTGAAAGGATTTTAGGATAATATCAGTAAGTGTTGATTTAAAGTTGTCTTCTGGGTTCAGCCTTCTAGCTTCCTTTATCAATTGGGTGAAATGTAATAAATGACATGGTCTCAGAGTTTGGAGATAACCAGTCCCAGTTTAAATCACCATGAGAACCATTTCATTATTTCCCCAGAGCAGCAAGGGAATCTAGAGACTCAACCTTCGCAGAATCAGAATCACCTTTATTCGCCAAGTACATTTTCATGTACATATGTAAGATCTTAATTTGAGCCAGTTTGCTACAGCAGGAAAATATTCCTGCAGCAACAGGAAATGTGAATTATAATTAATGGACATTCTTGTAGCGGTTGATACATTTTTAGTAAGGGAGACTCAAGTCTGCCATTTCTAAGTGGAAATTACAAACTTCAGAAGCCTTTTAAAACCTCAAATACACTACAAGTTTTACATTTACTGCGTTGAGGGAAAGTTATTCTGCAGTGGGGGTTGATCAAATTAAGATCCTACATCTGTACACATAATTCTACATGGTGATTTTTTACATTTTAGTCATTTAGCAGACGCTCTTATCCAGAGCGACTTACATACATTGCGAGTGCATACATTTTTTTTTTTTATACTGGAATCGAACCCACAACCCTGGCGTTGCAAATGCCATGCTCTACCAACTGAGCTACATCCCTGCCGGCCAGTCCCATAATAATTAAAATGTCCTGTTGCTGCAGGATTATTTTCCTGCTGTAGCAAACTGGCTAAAATTAAGATCCTACATCTGTAGCAATACACCTCTCTTTGATGTACATGGCTATATCAGGATTGACTTTTGACTATTTGACATCTTTTATTTACTGTTGTTTAGGCTGGTTGAATGAGTTGCCTATAAAAGCTACTTCATCTGCAAGAGAACAGGCGGCTGCACCAGCGACTGTAAGAAGTTATGTGATTTCCTCATATGAACGTGAAAGTAAGTGTGTAGCCTACGCAGTTACACAATGGCTGTTGAAACTGTGGCACATATTTCTCGGTAACATTAGAAGTCGGATAAATGTGTTGATATGTAGGAAAGACGGGCAGACTCTCGTAGGTCTAGGCTAAACTACAAACTATTATAAGGTCGACGTCAGACATTCAATAGTCAGAGTAGGTTTGAGCTATGATCACTTATCATGCTGACAAACCTGATGGTCTCCATTTGAAATGGTGTGTAAAATACCATGCCTAGGCTACAAGCTCTGTCCTGCTACTGTTAGGTCTATAACGTTATGGGAACTGATCTGAACAGGTTTAGGCTGGTCATCTAGGCTATAGCTGAGGTCAGTGGTGATTTTAGCATGTCAATCTTGGTGGGGCAAAACATAAATAAAGGGGGATGCATACCAGCAAAGCCACTCCACAACACAACACTAAACAATACATTCATTGCACTATAACGGTGACAAACGGTGCCCACAAACTGTTAGGGCCTACATAAAGCAGAGTCCCAACAGCAGAGTCCCAACAGCAGAGTCCCGACAGCAGAGTCCCAACAGCAGAGTCCCAACAGCAGAGTCCCAACAGCAGAGTCCCAACAGCAGAGTCCCAACAGCTGTCCTATCATTTCTCTTCATTATTTCTCTTCATATGACAAGGATTAAAAAGGATTTACCTGTAGTGTCACGGTTCCCTCAGACAGAACCCAGAAGCAGACCAGGACAAGGAGAGTTGAACGAAGGTGAGGGTTTATTACAGATTCAAAAAAGGTGCAGAATAATCCAGGGACAGAGCGGGCGGCGTGGATGAGTTGTTGAGGGTGCAGTTGTTGGTCCAGTGATGGCTCGGCAGCCGCCGACCATCAGGCAGAGGTAGGGTGAAGGTTCCGGACGAGTGACTGCAGATGGGACAAAAACGGAGGTAAGTAAACCAAAAACCAACAAGGTACAAAACAACAAAACTAACGCTAGACGCTCTAGGACTGATACTCTGACAAAACCTACTGTTCATGGCTAACGATCCGGCAGGAACTGGATGTTCGGCCAGAGCCTAAGAAGGGTGATGATCAGGACCAGGTGTGCAGATTGCTGATGGGATGCAGTGCGGAAAACAAGAGCGCTCCCCGGAGCGTTCCCCGAACCCTCGGGAAACTGGAGATTACGAACAGGAAAACTAGTCACCAGACAGGACCCGACTCAGACAGCCGGGATCGTTACAGTACCCCCCTCCGACTGAACGCCACCGGGCGGACTCCCGGAGCGCCAGGATGGAGGCGGTAGAAGTCACTGATGAGGTCCGCATCTAGGACCTGTCGCCGGAATCCAACTCCTCTCCTCAGGGCCATACCCCTCCCAGTCCACGAGATACTGGAAACCCCGGCCCCGCCCGTCTGGAATCCATGATGCGACGCACCGTGTAGGCAGGACCACCTCCGATCATCCGAGGAGGAGGAGGAGGAGGCGGAGGAGGCAACAGAGGACTGAGGAAGACAGGCTTGAGGCAGGAGACATGAAAGGTGGGATGGACTCTGAGCGTCCTCGGTAGTTTGAGTCGAACTGCCACTGGATTGATCACCTTCTCCACCACAAACGGACCAATGAACTTCGGTAACAACTTCCTAGACTCAGTCCGTAACGGAAGATCCGTGTGGCCAACCAAACCCCTATCTCCGATGGTATAGGTGGGAGCGGGGATCCGGCGACGATTCGCCTGGAGCTGATACCGGTCCGAAACTCTAAGAGTGCCTTTCTGGCCCGATGCCAGGTCCGGTGGCAACGACGAATATGGGCCTGAACAGAAGGCACTGAGAGCTCCTTCTCCTGAGAAGGAAACAGGGGAGGTTGGTAGCCATACAGGCACTGGAAGGGGAGACATCCCAGTGGCAGATGTAGGAAGAGTATTGTGGGCATACTCAACCCAAGGCAACTGAGAGACCCAGGAGGTGGGGTTGGAAGAGACCAGACAGCGTAGCGTGGATTCCATCTTCTGGTTGGCTCTCTCCGCCTGACCATTGGATTGGGGGGTGAAAACCAGATGTGAGACTGACTGTAGCTCCAATGGCCAAACAGAAGGACTTCCAGACAGCAGAGGTAAACTGAGGGCCACGGTCGGAAACGATATCACTGGGCAAACCGTGGACCCTGAAAACCTCCTAACCAGGATCTCGGACGTCTCCCGAGGCAGAGGGGAAGCTTGGCAATTGGCACAAAGTGGGCGAACTTGCTGAATCTGTCCACGATAGTCAGAACGACCGTGTTCCCCTCAGAAGCGGGCAACCCAGTGACGAAGTCCAGGGCCAGATGCGACCATGGTCGCCGGGGAATAGGAAGGGGTGAAGTAGTCCAGAGCTGGGCCGATTGGTACTCTTATTCTGCGCACACACTGGACAGGCAGCAACAAACCCCCGAGTATCCTCGGCCATGGCAGGCCACCAAAAACGTCTGCGAAGAAACGCCATTGTCCGAGCCACGCCAGGGTGACAAGCCATCTTGCTGGCGTGGGACCATTTGAGGACAGCCGGACGAACCGACTCAGGCACAAACAACCGACCGGGTGGACCGTTACGGGACCGGGCTGAGTCCGAAGGGCCGCCAGCACCTCCTCCTCAATCTTCCACATAACTGCTCCCACGACGCAGTTCCGGGGAGAATAGTCTCGGTCTTGGACCCACTCTCCTCCGTCTTGGAGAACATCCGGGACAAGGCGTCCGCCTTGCCGTTCTTAGATCCAGGTCGGAACGTCAGGGAAAACTTGAATCGTCCGAAAAACAACGCCCACCTGGCCTGGACGGGGAGTTGAGACGTTTAGCCGATTGCACGTAAAGCAAGATTCTTGTGGTCAGTCCAGACAATAAACGGTTGCTCCGCCCCTCCAACCAGTGGCGCCACTCCTCCAAGGCAAGTTTCACCGCGAGAAGCTCCCGGTTACCCACATCGTAATTCCTCTCCGCAGGCGAAAGGCGACGAGAGTAGTAGGCGCAGGGATGGAGTTTACTGTCCGTGGAGCATCGCTGCGACAGGATGGCGCCAACTCCCACATCAGACGCGTCCACTTCAACGACGAACTGACGGGCCGTGTCCGGTTGAGAGAGAATCGGTGCGTTGGTGAATCGCCTCTTCAAATCCAGAAACGCACGATCCGCCTCCGGATTCCACTTGAAGGTCCTGATACTGGAAGTCAAGGCAGTTAATGGAGCGGCCACACGGCTGTAATCCCGGATGAATCTGCGGTAGAAATTCGCAAACCCCAAAAATCTCTGGAGCTGCAATCTCGTACCGGGCTGGGCCCATTCCAGAACCGCTCTAAACTTCTCCTGGTCCATCCTAATCTCTCCCCTGGAGATGATGTACCCGAGAAAGGATGTCGTGTGGGCGTGAAACTCGCACTTCTCGGCCTTCACGAACAGGCGATTCTCCAACAATCGCTGCAGAACCTGCCGGACATGCTGGACGTGGTCGGAAGGTTCCTTCGAGAAGATCAGAATGTCATCCAGGTAAACAAACACAAAGAGACCGATCATATCTCTCAGGACGCCGTTCACCATACTCTGGAATACCGCTGGAGCATTGGTCAGTCCAAACGGCATCACCTGATACCGAAGTGACCCATCGGTGTATTGAAACCCCGTCAACCACTCGTCCCCCTCTCTGATCCGGACCAGGTGATACGCATGCGTAGGTCTAGCTTGGTGAACACCGTAGCACCCTGTAAGGAGTCGAAGGCAGAACTCATCAAGGGCAGGGGATACTTGTTCTTGACCGTGATGTCATTCAACCCCCGATAATCAATACACGGTCGAAGAGAGCCATCCTTCTTACCCACAAAGAAGAATCCTGCCCCAGGGGTGATGACGAGGGACGAACGAGACCAGCAGCTAGGGACTCCTTGATGTAGGTCTCCAACGCCTCACGTTCAGGTCGGGAGATACTGTATAACCTTCCCTTGGGGTAGACAGCTCCAGGGACCAGGTTGATGGCACAATCATATGGTCGGTGGGGAGGAAGTGACAGAGCCTTCTGCTTACTGAAAACTTCCCCCAAATCGTGATATGTCTCGGGAACCAGGGACAAATCTGGGGGTTTAGCCTCAATCACCTGACTGGGAACCGAATGGGGGCAGGCAGTCTTGAGACAGTTAGCATGACAATCAAGGCTCCAACTTCGTTACCTTGCCCGTCACCCAATCGAACGTGGGATTGTGTTCCTTCAGCCAGGGGTATCCAAGGACCAGAGGAACATGGGAAGACGGCAGAATGAAGAATGAAATCATCTCAGAATGATTCCCCGACAACCGCATCTTAACCGGTTCAGTCCTCATCGTGATACGTGCCAGACTACTGCCGTTCAGAGTGGTCGCTTCAATGGCTTCCGGCAATTGCTCCTTGGAAAGCCCCAGCTGTTCCACCAACTCGGCATCAAGAAAGCTTCCATCGGCACCTGAATCGATAAAAGCGTTAGCGCTAAGCTCTGATTCCTGTTCACAAGGGTAGCCGGGAAACGGGGGTCTGACAGAGGTACTGAGAGGTTGAAACTGGCTCGCTAACAGTCCTCCCAACTTTAGCGAGCCGGGCAGTTTGACGACCGCCGGGAACAAGTGGAGATGTAATGTCCCGAGCGACCACAGTAGAGGCAGCAGTTGGTCTTACGTCTATGTTGACGCTCCTCCTTGGTTAACCCGTGCCGCCCCACTTGCATGGAGTTCAGAATCGGGAGAGAGGTCCTCTCCACTAATCCTTTGTGGTGGAGAATGATCGACGTGTTCTGGTCCACCACCCGACCCGACTGGGAACTGAGAAGCTGATCGATTGGACGGACCCCATTGCTTCTCCCTCCTTCGCTCTCGGACTCGATTATCCACCCGAATAGACAAGGCTACCAAGCTGTCCAGGTCACTAGGCTCGGATAAGAGATCAACTCATCCTTGAGCTGCTCCGACAGACCCTGGTAAAAGGCCGCTTGCAAAGACTCCTCGTTCCACCCACTCTCCACAGCCAACGTCTTGAACTCGATCACGAAGTCGGCCACGCTGCAGTTCCTTGGTGAAGAGAAAACAGGCGCCTAGCTGCGTCCCTCCCTCGGACGGAATGGTCGAAGAGCTTCCTCATCTCGGCCGTGAACCCCTGGTATGAAGCCATGCAGGGATCCTGTCGTTCCCAAACGGCTGAAGCCCACTCCAGCGCTCGACCACGCAGCAACTCAATCACAAAGGCTATTCTAGCCTTGTCTGTGGCATAAGAGTAGGGCTGTAGATCGAACACTAATCCACACTGCATAAGGAAGGAACGGCATCTTCCCAGCTCCCCCTCATATTTATCCGGCGTCGGAACCTTGGGCTCACGGAGGGACACAACTTCAGAAGCGGCAGGCGAGATGGGTGAAACCGGTAGTGGGTCCTCCACCGGACACTGGCGTTGGTTCTGGACCTCCGTCAGACCGGAAGAAAGGTTCCGAACTGACAACGCGATCTCCTGTAGTACCGTGCTATGATGGCCCAACATCTTCTCCTGCTGGGTAATGGCATGGCGAACAGAGTCCAGGTCCGCTGGGTTCATTACTGGCCGGATCGTTCTGTCACGGTTCCCTCAGACAGAACCCAGAAGCAGACCAGGACAAGGAGAGTTGAACGAAGGTGAGGGTTTATTACAGATTCAAAAAAGGTGCAGAATAATCCAGGGACAGAGCGGGCGGCGTGGATGAGTTGTTGAGGGTGCAGTTGTTGGTCCAGTGATGGCTCGGCAGCCGCCGACCATCAGGCAGAGGTAGGGGTGAAGGTTCCGGACGAGTGACTGCAGATGGGACAAAAACGGAGGTAAGTAAACCAAAAACCAACAAGGTACAAAACAACAAAACTAACGCTAGACGCTCTAGGACTGATACTCTGACAAAACCTACTGTTCTGGCTAACGATCCGGCAGGAACTGGATGTTCGGCCAGAGCCTAAGAAGGGTGATGATCAGGACCAGGTGTGCAGATTGCTGATGGGATGCAGGTGCGGAAAACAAGAGCGCTCCCCGGAGCGTTCCCGAACCCTCGGGAAACTGGAGATTACGAACAGGAAAACTAGTCACCAGACAGGACCCGACTCAGACAGCCGGGATCGTTACATGTAGATTGTCGACCTGATTCGTGATGATGACTGCTGGCTAAGATTTTGAAAGTATGATGTTGACATGATCAGTCCAATCAAAGCTACTGTAGATATAATGTGATTTGACGTAATTTTATCTGTTGGCCAATGACCTTCTTGGATGGGCACTTCTAATGTAACTCTGTGGCAGCACCCAAGGGGCTTGAATTTTCTTGCTCTACCCTTAGACTTGGCAGTGACGTAGTGTCCCCATGAGTGACAGAACACTAAGCCTATCACGGCGCAGCGCTCCTTATTTTCTTCTGGCTTGCCCCACCACCACAGAAAGGACTGAGCTAGGCTGAAACACCTGCATTTTGGAGCTGCCTTACTCAAGAAAACAAAAAAGAGACCATGTTTGTATGCTGCTATATTAACTCAATGATATATATATTTTTTTGTATTTTTTGCAAACTGATATGTGACACGTATTAATGCCAAAATAACATGCAAAACAGGAAAGGCCACCTGCCCTTAATGACGGGTCACTGGTTGAGAGAATGCCAAGAGTGTGCAAAGCTGTCATCAAGGAAAAGGGTGGCTATTTGAAGAATCTCAAATATAAAATACATTTTGATTTGTTTAACACTTTTTTGGTTACTACATGATACCATATGTGTTATTTCATAGTTTTGATGTCTTCACTATTATTCTACAATGTAGAAAATAGTACAAAATAAAGAAAAACCCTTGAATGAGTATGTGTTCTAAAACTTTTGACCGGTAGTGTATATATTTTTTACATTGTTAGCAAACTGATATGTGACATGTATTAATGCCACAATAACATGCAAAACAGGAAAGGCCACCTGCCCTGAATGACAGGTCGCCACTTGCTGAGGTATAGACCTTGATCTGCTTTACACAACAACAAAAAAACGGTTATAAATTATAACCTGGCCTACTTTAAATAATATAAAATCTCTTAATTGTTGCAAAAAACCTTTCTGTATAGATCACTGATCCCCCCCAGATCAATCAAGCCTGTTTTAGCCCTTCTGTCTACATTCTCAGATATGTTTAGAAAAGAACAGATTCAAAAATAATAAATGGCCGACTTTTAATGAATACAAATAAGTGTGTGACATGGCCATGGAGAAGAGATGTCACAACTACATATTCATGTGATTGCATTAAATCACCTGACTGTTTCAATATGTCTGTTAGTAAATGTTTTGTAAGAGATAATTAATAAATGATGACAATTCACATTCAAGAATTACTGTGTTAACTACAACCAACATGTTGGATCTCTGTTTAGGGGTCAGTTCTCTAAAATGAGTCTCTCAGGGGAGAGAGAGGAGGAGGGCCCTGCCTCTAAAATGAGTCTCTCTGGGGAACATGACACCAAAGCTAAGAGGTGAGATGACAATTTTGTTTAAGAATTATTAAGAGTTTATTTCCTAAATGCTATTTCCACAATTTTTCACATGTGTTTTTTAATCAGAAATGGTTGCTTATGGGTACCTTCAATATTACTGTTCTCAGATGTTTAATTAATAGATTTTAGATGTATATCATTATTATTATTTTTATTGCAAAACGCTATATATCCATTGTTTAGCTGAAATTGAATGTTCGTATCCTGTATATTTGACTGTACTATCTGGTTGTCTCACCCTAGCTATCTTAAGATGAATGCACTTACTGTAAATCGCTCTGGGTAAGAGCATCTGCTAAACAGGTGGGGCTCTGCCCTGAATGACAGGTCACCACTGCTCCAAAGCAACTACATGTTGCACAGGAACCACTGACTCGCTGCATGTTTCTATGTGGTCCTCTGTAGCTCAGCTGGTAGAGCACTTGTAACGCCAAGGTAGTGGGTTCGATCCCCGGGACCACCCATACACAAAAAAAAAAATGTATGCATGCATGACTGTAAGTCGCTTTGGATAAAAGCGTATGCTAAATGGCATATTATATTATTATTATTATCAAGACACCTGCTGGTACCTCTTAACTGGTTAGGACAGCTCATGAGGTGTCCTAAATATCTGCCTAGGTGGGACACTTATGAATAAAGAGGCTTCATGCATAGCTTTAATTTATACCCATAAGAGTAGGACTAAAATGGCTTTATTCTCAGCACTTATACGACACATTTTCTACTCTGAGACGCTTTTTGGATACGTGCCCAGATCTCAAAATCTTGTTTTAAAAAACGATTTTCTTTTGTTTGACATAATAAAAAAAGAAGATTACTAATGTACCCGACTTTAAAGACTGGGTTTAGTTTATTGTGTTGCTCTGCTCATGTCCGCGTTCTGGAACTGTCCGCGTCCCCGTACAGAACTGTCCGCGTCCACGGACGGTTTGGCGCCAAGCATATTGTCCAGTTACGCGCAGAGTGGGCTGAGGTGATGTTGGGGAACAATGACGGAGTTCGTTACAGTGTTGAGACACCGAAGTTTATTGTTCAATTTGCTTTTTTTGCGTAATGGTCAGTGACAGTATGAGTGTAGCCAGATCCTTTTCACTCGCTATCCTTGTTTCATCTTGTGGTTCACCGGATTCGTCATCATCCTCGAGGGACAGACGAACGACCTGCTAGCTAGCCAAGCTAGTCGGTACAGCTAGCTAAGCTAGCTACTCTACCAGCAGCATCCTAGTTATCCTAGCTACCACTACATCATCACCGGCTGCCTGCATTTCTTGTGGACCGATGGAGCTCCCTGGTTGTTTCTTCCACCTGTTAAATACCGTGGAGGGCTTCTCCCTCTCTCGTTGACGGATGCTGGCTACCTACCATCCCTCTGTCCGGTTCTCCTCTCTTCACTAGATGGACGGTAACTTTAGTGTTTAACCCCTCTGTGTCAAACGACTGAACTTTTGAATATTATTTTCGGGGCGCCTCAAGTGACCTTTTTTACAACATTTATTTCTGATAAAAACGAGTTAATTGCATCCGCAATGGAGCCCAGTTTCATAATATTACCTTCTGTCCCTGGTTATGAAGTAATCGCGAAACAACAGGCCTTATGTTAGGGTATTTTTCACCCTACCAGCTTAACCCTGTAGGTTTACCTCAGGTAACTTATTATTAACAATGTTACGACTACTTGGTGAGCATTAACCCTGTAGGTTTACCTCAGGTAACTTATTATTAACAAGGTTACGGCTACTTGGTGAGCATTAACCCTGTAGGTTAACCTCAGGTAACTTATTATTAACAAGGTTACGGCTACTTGGTGAGCATTAACCCTGTAGGTTTACCTCAGGTAACTTATTATTAACAAGGTTACGGCTACTTGGTGAGCGTTGACCCTGTAGGTTTACCTCAGGTAACTTATTTTTAACAAGGTTACAGCTACTTGGTGAGCGTTAACCCTGTAGGTTTACCTCAGGTAACTTATTATTAACAAGGTTACGGCTACTTGGTGAGCGTTAACCCTGTAGGTTTACCTCAGGTAACTTATTATTAACAAGGTTACGGATACTTGGTGAGCGTTAACCCTGTAGGTTTATCTCAGGTAACTTATTATTACCAAGGTTACGGGCTACTTGGTGAGCGTTAACCCTGTAGGTTAACCTCAGGTAACTTATTATTACCAAGGTTACAGCTACTTGGTGAGCGTTAACCCTGTAGGTTTACCTCAGGTAACTTATTATTACCAAGGTTACAGCTACTTGGTGAGCGTTAACCCTGTAGGTTTACCTCAGGTAACTTATTATTACCAAGGTTACAGCTACTTGGTGAGCGTTAACCCTGTAGGTTTACCTCAGGTAACTTATTATTAACAAGGTTACGGCTACTTGGTGAGCGTTAACCCTGTAGGTTTACCTCAGGTAACTTATTATTAACAAGGTTACGGCTACTTGGTGAGCGCGCACACTGTTCACCTGAGTACATGTTGTGGTCACCTATAGTGAGGTGAGACACAGTTTTAGAGGCGATGGCTGGCGGATAGCCATCAAACATTAAACATTTTCTGGTCATGGTTAACCATATTTGTTTTAAGAAAAAAGTGTACAATCTAAACAAAACGCAAGTCCCTGTCCTCTTTTTCAAGATGTGGCCGATTTTAAACAGCCAGAAGACATTTTTTAATTAAGAAATAACCATTTTTTTGAGGACTTGTGGTTTCTAAATGGCTGCTGGATAATTTGATATGCATCGAAATCTTCGTTCATAGGCATCAAATTGAGCGAATGCTGTGCAGGTTCACTGAGTTGCAAACCAAATGGGTATAATGGGGTGATTGTTGTCTAATCTGGTGGTCTAGCTAATGGATTTGTAGATCAGATGCAGTTGCTACCTCAGATTATGAGCCTAAGCCTAGCAAGTGTCATGAAGTGTCAGGTCTCTTGCAGTGGTCTAAGGCCACTAGAGATCCTGGTTCGAATCCAGACTGTTGTAGCCGGCAAAAAAAAAAATGTAAATGTGATGAATGAGTTATGTAGTACCCACATACGGCCACAAGGAGGAGCAAGAGTGACATAAACCCATACTGTTTTTTGCCATATAAACCCTAAACCTAACAATCAATCAAATGTATTTATAAAGCCCTTTTTACACCAGCAGATGTCACAAAGTGCTATACAGAAACTCTTACCCTACTTATAACCTATTTTAGCATTAACCGTAACCCTAATTCTAGGGTAGGGTAGCCTAGAACACTTTTAGAAACTATTTTAGTAATAATATTATCTTAGTAAATACAATTATAGTATTATTTTGTTACTCAAAACCTGTCTAAGCGTTTTGCTGTTGTTTTTTTTTTATTAGTTATTTTATTATATTTATTATTGCAAGGCAGAACACTTGATAAATTAGCCACATTAGTTATTATTTTATTTATTTTTACTTAGACACATTTGTGTTATTTTTCTAATATGGTTTGAATTGGGTGACCTAGTAACCTCTGTGTGAAAGTCCAGCAATTGCCATGGAGAAAGACCAGAAATTGGCGTAGGATAGGTGGGGCAGGTTTGAGACTGATCAAAGGAATTAACAAGAAAAATACACTTTATTTTTCAGCTGCCTCACTAATGTCCGTACGTAAATTAATAACTTGTAATGCTAAATATTTCCAATAGATGGCAGCATAAGACCATGAAGCATCAGTTATAGGCTACAAGCAGCAATATGATTGACATAAAATAGCATGCAACCAAATACTATATGTCCCATGTCTAAAATGGTCACTCATTACTTTAGTTAGCTATATATCTCGTATTAGGCCTGTGATGCTTTTGGAAGAGCAATTAAATAGTGACTATAGCAGGTGTTGAACCCCGGGTAAATAATTACTAGTCAGTACTACTTATTTCTCTGAGAGTGAGGCAGATATATATTAATACTGTGTAAAACCTAGCAGTACTACTTATTTCTCTGAGAGTGAGGAAGATATATTATTACAGTGTAAAACCTAGCAGTACTACTTATTTCTCTGAGAGTGAGGCAGATATATATTATTACTGCGTAAAACCTAGCAGTACTACTTATTTTTCTGATAGTGAGGCAGATATATAGCATTTTGCAAAAAAACATGATTATTTGTCTGTCTGAAATGAAACCATCAAGTGATAGATTTTAAACAAATACATGTCTGTCGTTTAACAATCCCATGCCATGATTAGATAGTGAAAAAACACACCAATCTCTTTCATAATTTCTTTAAACAATAAAAGATAATTTACCAACATTTCTGAAAATTGATATATAGCGTTTTGGAATGAAACTCTTCTTATGTTTCCCCATCTGAGCTCAGAGTAGATGAGAGATGTAATGTTTGTCTCTGTTGTGTTGAAGTCCAATCAAGCAGGAGAGACCAGCCTCCCCTGTACCCAGCTGTGTGTCCATGAAGAGTGACAAGTCTATGAATCTTCCTATAGTGTTTAGAGAGGGAGACTTTTCTAACCTAAACCTTTTTTCCATTTTCATAGTCCTGAAACAATATTAAACTAACACAACATTCCCTCCCTGTGTGTGTGTGTGTGTGTGTGTGTGTGTGTGTACTCCCTGGATGAGGAGATGTAATCTGATGTTTTGTCCACAGAAACCAACAGGAGAGATCAGAGTCAGAGATTCTCAGTGGTCAGTCTTCCCAGAGTCATCAAACAGACCTGGCCTCCATATTCAGTGTATGTGGTCCTGTTATGTACATTTGTTTTTGTTTACCTCAAGTAAAGGTGATCTGTCAATCATTCGTTAATGAGAAAGCATTTAGTCTCTTGCTTAACTGATTTACTTGATTTATTTCAGTTGCTTGAAGAGAATATTATGACATTTGTGAAGAACGAGCTGAAGATGTTCAAGAGGATTCTTAGTCCAGAACTCCCAGAAGGCTTTGAGAGTCAGAAGCAGGATAAGGAAGTGGTGGATGCTGAAGATGAGAAGCAGGAGAGCATTGCCAGAGAGGGGGCTCTGAAGATCACACTGCACGTCCTGAGGAAAATGAACCAGAAGGAGCTTGCTGACACACTGGAGAAAAGTAAGAGCTGTCTGCCTCATGTTGAATGCTGTTTTAGAACATTTAAAAGCTGTAGCTAAAGTACAGCTAAAGTAGCTGTGTAACTCAGTGATATTGTAGCAGCCTTAACACAACACCTAGTGACCTCATCAAGTAGCAGCAGGGATGTGTTGTGTTGATTCATTTAGACAGAGAGAAGAGGAGAGACAGAGGAGAGAGAGAGAGAGAGAGAGAGAGAGATAGAGAGAAATAGAGAGAGAGAGAGAGAGAGTAATGCATTATGAAAACATTTATACAGTCAGTTGAGCGAAATAATTATTATAATTTAAAATGTCATAACAGTCCTAGAATACTGTAGGCTTTAAATCAGACGTAATATTAATATCCTCTGTGTTATTTCTTCATTCAGATGAGCTTGCTGTGATTTGCCAACGTGAACTCAAATCTAATCTAAAGAAGAAGTTTCAATGTGTATTTGAGGGGATCGCTAAACAAGGAAACCCAACACTTCTCAATAACATCTACACAGAGCTCTACATCACAGAGGGTGGAACAGGAGAGGTCAATACTGAACATGAGCTGAGACAGATTGAGACAACAACCAGGAAACAAGCAAGACCAGAGACTGCAGTCAAATGTAACGACATCTTCAAACCCTTAACTGGACAAGACAAACTTATCAGAACTGTGCTGACAAAGGGAGTCGCTGGCATTGGAAAAACAGTCTCTGTGCAGAAGTTCATTCTGGACTGGGCTGAAGGAAAAGCAAATCAGGATGTCCAATTTGTATTTTCATTCCCTTTTCGGGAGCTGAATTTGATGAAAAAGGAAAAACACACTTTGATTGCACTTCTCAATCACTTCTCAATGGAAACCAAAGAGTCAAGAATCTCCAACTACGACAAGTACAAAGTTCTGTTCATCTTTGATGGTCTGGATGAGTGCCGACTGCCCCTAGACTTCCAGAAGAACAAGATCTGTTGTGACGTCACAGAGTCAACCTCAGTGGATGTTCTGCTGACAAATCTCATCAATGGAAATCTGCTTCCCTCTGCTCTCCTCTGGATAACTACCCGACCTGCAGCAGCCAATAAGATCCGTTCAGGGTGTGTTGACCAGGTGACAGAGGTACGAGGGTTCAATGACCCACAGAAGGAGGAGTACTTCAGGAAGAGATTCAGTGATGAGGACCTGGCCAGCAGAATCATCTCACACATAAAGACATCAAGGAGCCTCCACATCATGTGCCACATTCCAGTCTTCTGTTGGATTTCTGCAACAGTCCTTGAAAACATGTTGAGTACAGACCAGAGAGAAGAGATGCCCAAGACTCTGACTGAGATGTACTCACACCTTGTGGTGTTTCATACTGAACAGAAGAATGAAAAGTATCTTGGGAAAGAAGAGACAGGTCCACACTGGAATAAAGAGAGCATTCTGTCACTGGGAAAACTGGCTTTTCAACAGCTTATGAATGGCAATCTGATTTTCTATGAAGAAGACCTGAAAGAGGCTGGCATTGATGTCAATGAAGCCTCAGTGTACTCAGGATTGTGCACACAGCTCTTTAAAGAGGAATGTGTGCTGTACCAGGACAAGGTGTACTGCTTCGTGCATCTGAGTATTCAGGAGTTTCTGGCTGCTGTATATGTGTTCCTCTCATTCATCAACAACAATGAGAATCTAATGGCCGATCCGCAAGTTACTGAAGTTACTGTTTACAAGAGTGCTGTGGATAAAGCCTTACAAAGTGAGACAGGAAACCTGGACCTGTTCCTCCGCTTCCTTCTGGGCCTCTCACTGGAGTCCAATCAGAAGTACTTACGAGGTCTACTGACAAAGACAAGAAGCAGCTCACAGAGCCATAAAGAAACAGTCATGTACATCAAGGAGAAGATCAGGGAGAATCCCTCTCCAGAGAGGTGCATCAATCTGTTCCACTGTCTGAATGAACTGAATGACCATTCTCTAGTGGAGGAGATCCAAAGCTACCTGAGCTCAGGAAGTCTCTCAGAAGAAGAACTGTCACCTGCACAGTGGTCAGCTCTGGTCTTTGTGTTGCTGACTTCAGAAAAGGAGCTGGATGTGTTTGACCTGAAGAAATACTCAAGATCAGAGGAAGGTCTTCTAAGGCTGCTGCCAGTGGTCAAAGCCTCCAGAGCTGCTCTGTGAGTACATAAAATGACATTTAAATACTAATCATCAGGAAGAAATATTCAGTTTAGAGAAATATATGTATTATTGAAAAACATATTGAATCAATGCATTGATGTTCACATTAGTATAACAATATGACCATACAATTCTAGGAGACAGAAGATGAATCTATATGTTGTTTAAGAGAATAAACCAAATGCATCTGCCATTGGCCTTCTACACTACTGGTGTTAAATTAACAGTGTGTTTGTGAAATCATGATGATCTCTTTGTCAGGCTGTCAGGCTGTGGAGTCACCGAGGAAGGCTGTGCTTCTCTGGTCTCAGCTCTGAAGTCAAACCCCTCACACCTGAGAGAGCTGGATCTGAGTAACAATGACCTGAAGGATTCAGGAGTGAAGCTGCTCTCTGCTGGACTGGGGAATCCCCACTGTAAACTGGAGACTCTGAGGTCAGTATTCCTGTAGTTGGTCAACAAGTGATAACTGTTCACCAGATCCACATGTGTTTACCAGGCACACATAGTCCACACCATATGTGTTTGGACAGTGAAGCTTACAGTTTTACATTTGGTGCTATGCTCCAGCATTTTGGATTTGAGGTATAATGTTTCATATTAGGCAACAGTATATAATGTCACCTTTTATTTGAGGATATTTTCATAACTGTCTGTTTCACCGTTTAGAAATGAAAGCACTTTATGTGTCTAGTTCTCCCATTTGAAAAAGTCTTAATAATTTGGACATGTTCACTTATATTGTATTAAAGTAGTCATAAGTTTAGTATTTGGTCCCATATTCCTTACCTGCAGTGATTACATCAAGCTTGTGATTCTACAAACTTGTTGAATACATTTGCATTTTGTCTTGGTTGTGTTTTGGATGATGTTTTTCCTAATAGAAACTGAATGGTGAATAATGTCCTGTCATTTTGGAGTCACTTCACTTGTATTGTCAGTAAGAATAGAAGATGTTTCTGAACACTTCTACATTCATGTGGACGCTACCATGATTATGAATAATCATGAATGAATCGTGAATGATGATGAATGAGAAAGTTACAGAGGCACAAGGATCATAACCCCCTCAGTTATTGGTAATGGTGAGAGATTAGCATGTTTTGTTGTAGCCTCTGTAACTTTCTCACTCATTATTATTCATGATTCATTCATGATTTTTCTTAATCATTGCATCATCAGGATTAATTTAGTAGTGTTTAGAAACATGTTATCTACTCACTTAGACAGAAAATTACTCCAGTCATCATCCACCATTCAGTTACTATTGGACAAAACATAACCCAAAACACAACCAAAACAAACTGCAAATGCAACCAACGAGTTTGAGACCAAACACTAAACTCTTGTCTACTTTAATACACTATAAGTGAATTGGTCAGAATACTTATGACTTCTTCAAATGGGGGACTAGATACATAAAGTGCTTTCATTTCTAAACGGTGAAACTGATATGTATTAAAATACCCTCAAATAAAAGGTGACATTATATACTGTCACCTCATATGAAACATTTGATCTGAAATCCAAAATGCTGAAGTACAGAGCCACATTTAAAATGTTAGCTTCACTGTCAAAATAGATATGGTGTGGACTGTATACTCAATACAATCTAAATCTGATACCTCACTGTCTGTCTTTTGACTGATACTGCTTTTTAAACTGCTCTGGTCAGTCTACTCAAATATTTGTACTATACATTTTACTCTCAATATTATGATAATTTGACATTTCTAATAATGATACATTCATTTATGAATAGATATGGCAGGTTTCAGGACACTGATTTAACTGAAAATGTTGAAAAATATACTGCCACTATTTTCACCACCAAAGAATAGCAGTGTGGTTTTAATATGATTTGACTCTTTGCAGGCTGTCAGGCTGTCTAGTCACAGAGGAAGGCTGTGCTTCTCTGGTCTCAGCTCTGAAGTCAAACCCCTCACACCTGAGAGAGCTGGACCTGAGCTACAATCACCCAGGAGACTCAGGAGTCAGACTGCTCTCTGCTGGACTGGAGGATCCACACTGCAGACTGGAGAAACTCAAGTATGTAGAGGGTTTATGTCAATGTTCATATCAGACATGTTGGAGTTATCAGGCTAGTTAAGACAAACATTCTGACCACCACTTGGACTAAGTTATATAAAGACTGTGTGTGTGTGTGTGTGTGTGTGTGTGTGTGTGTGTGTGTGTGTGTGTGTGTGTGTGTTTGACCAGTGTGTATGTGTTAGTGTGTGTGTGTCCTGTGTTTGTGGGTCCAGTGTGTGTTTGTGTGTGTGTCCAGTGTGTGTGTAGTACACACACTGGACACACACACACACAAAGGACACACACACACACACAAAGGACGCACACACACACACACACACACACTGGACAAACACACACACTCACACTGGACACACACACACACACACACACAAACTGGACAAACACACACACTGGACACACACACACACACTGGACACACACGCATACACACACACTGTACACACACACACACACACACACACATACTGGACACACACCGGACACACACACAAATACAAACACACACTGGACACACACACGAACACACACACACTGGACACATACACACAAAGGACACACACACACTGGACACACACACAAACACACACACACATGGACACACACTGGACACACACACACACACACACACACAAACACTGGACACACACATACACTGGACACACACACACTGGACAAACACACACACACTAGACACACACACACATACACTAGACACACACACACACCTAGACATACACACACAATGGACACACACACACACACACACACACACTGGAAACACACACAAACACACTGGACACACACTGGACACACACACACACACACACACACACACACTGGAAACACACACACACACACACACACACACTGGACACACACACTCACTGGACAAACACACACACACACACACACACACACATACTGAACACACACACACACACTGGACAGACACACACACACACACACACACACACACACACACACACTGGACACACACACAAACACACTGGACACACACTGGACACACACACTGTGTCCAGTGTGTGTGTGTATACAGTGTGTGTGTATACAGTGTGTGTGTCCAGTGTGTGTGTGTGTGTGTCCAGTGTGTGTGTGTGTGTGTGTGTGTGTGTGTGTGTGTGTGTGTGTGTCTGTCCAGTGTGTGTGTGTGTCCAGTATGTGTGTGTGTGTGTGTGTGTGTGTGTGTTTGCTCCAGTGAGTGTGTGTGTCCAGTGTGTGTGTGTGTGTGTGTGTGTGTGTGTGTTTCCAGTGTGTTTCCAGTGTGTGTGTGTGTGTGTGTATGTGTGTGTCCAGTGTGTGTGTGTGTGTGTGTGTGTGTGTGTGTGTGTATCTGTCCAGTGTGTGTGTGTGTGTGTCCAGTATGTGTGTGTGTGTGTGTGTGTGTGTGTGTTGTCCAGTGAGTGTGTGTCCAGTGTGTGTGTGTGTGTGTGTGTGTGTGTGTGTGTGTCCAGTGTGTGTGTGTGTGTGTGTGTGTGTGTGTGAGTTCAGGTGTATCCCTCAATGACTGTCTGTTCTTCTGCTTACCGCTACAGTGTGGAACATGGTGGAGAGAACACAATGAAACCTGGACTTAGAAAATGTGAGTGTTGACTGCTGTGAAGAATATGACTAAGAATAAGTCTTAATTCAAGTGAAGTCAAAGTCAAAGACCACCATCATTACTTACTTGGTCATATTAAATATCAGCTGTAGTTCTACAGAAGCACAAATCAGGGACACCAACGTTTAAAAAGAGTTGCTTTGACAATGTGTGTGTCTGTGTGTGTGTGTGACATGTTCCTGTGCGTGTTAAGGATGTGTGTGTGTGTGATCAGTGTAAGTGTGTGTGTGTGTGTATGTGTGTGTGTGTGTGTGTGTTTTTGTTTGTTCAGGATGTGTGTGTGTAATTAATGGGAATAAGTGTGTTTTATATTACCATACAGTATAACATATGATCATTCAACAAGTCTCAACCTTAACTTCTCCTTTTGATACCTAGAAACATCTACATTAAATGAATTAGTGAAAAGTGAGTTAACGTTCTAATGTGAATGATGATGATTTCTAATATTGTGTCTGGTTTCATCCATCAGATGTCTGTGATCTCACACTGGACCCAAACACAGTAAACAGATTCCTCTCTCTGTCTGAGGAGAACAGAAAGGTGACATGTAGGACAGAGGAGCAGCCGTATCCTGATCACCCAGAGAGATTTGAGGTCTATAGACAGGTGCTGTGTAGAGAGGGTCTGACTGGGCGCTGTTACTGGGAGGTAGAGTGGAGTGGGAGTGGGGCTGGTATAGGAGTGACATATAAAGGAATCAGCAGGAGAGGAGGGGGTGATGACTGTGTGATTGGATACAATGACAAGTCCTGGAGTCTGTTCTGCTCTGACAACAGTTACTCTGCCAGGCACAATAATAAGTCCACTACCATAGACGTCCCCTCCTCCAGCCCCCACAGAGTAGGAGTGTATCTGGACTGGCCAGCCGGCACTCTGTCATTCTACAGAGTCTCCTCTGACACACTGACCCACCTGAACACATTCCACTCCACATTCACTGAGCCCCTCTATCCAGGGTTTAGGGTTTATGGTGTTGACTCCTCAGTGTCCCTGTAAATAATAATCATGGTAACACTGACACACACACACACACTGGACAAACACAAACACTGGACACACTCACACTGGACATACACACACACACACACACACTGGACATACACACGCACACTGGATACACATACACACACACTGGACATACACACGCACACTGGATACACACACACTGGACACACACACACACACACACACTGGACACACACACACACACTGGACACACACACACACTGGACACACACGCTGAACACACACACACCGGACAAACACACACTGGACACACACACACACACACAGGACACACATACATTGATCACACACACTGGACACACACTGGACAAACACACCCACACACTGGACACTGGACACACACACACTGGACACACACACACACACACACACACACACACACACTCTGGACACACACACACACACTGAACACACACACACACACTGGACACACACACTGGACACACACACACACACTGGACAAAAAAACACACACACACACACACACACACACACTGGACACACACACACACACACTGGATACACAAACACAATGGACACACACACACTGATCACACACACTGGATACACAAACACAATGGACACACACACACTGATCACATACACACACACACACTGGACACACACCCTCACACACACTGGACACACACACACAGGAAACACACTCTGGACACACACACATACACACACACACACAGAGGACACACACACAGAGGACACACACACAGAGGACACACACACAGAGGACACACACACAGAGGACACACACACAAACACATTAAACACACACACACTGGACAAACACAAACACTGGACACACTCACACTGGACATACACACACACACACACACTGGACATACACACGCACACTGGATACACATACACACACACTGGACATACACACGCACACTGGATACACACACACTGGACACACACACACACACACACACACACACTGGACACACACACACACACTGGACACACACACACACTGGACACACACGCTGAACACACACACACCGGACAAACACACACTGGACACACACACACACACACAGGACACACATACATTGATCACACACACTGGACACACACTGGACAAACACACCCACACACTGGACACTGGACACACACACACTGGACACACACACACACACACACACACACACACACACACACACACACTCTGGACACACACAAACACACACACACACACTGGACACACACACTGGACACACACACACACACTGGACAAAAACACACACACACATACACACACACTGGACACACACACACACACTGGACACACACACACACACACTGGACACACACACTGGATACACAAACACAATGGACACACACACACTGATCACACACACTGGATACACAAACACAATGGACACACACACACTGATCACATACACACACACACACTGGACACACACCCTCACACACACTGGACACACACACACAGGAAACACACTCTGGACACACACACATACACACACACACACAGAGGACACACACACAGAGGACACACACACAGAGGACACACACACAGAGGACACACACACAGAGGACACACACACAGAGGACACACACACAGAGGACACACACACAGAGGACACACACACAGCGGACACACACACACTGGACACACACACACTGATCACATACACACACACACTGGACACACACCCTCACACACACTGGACACACACACAGGAAACACACACTGGACACACACACACACCTGACACACACACTGGACACACACACACACACACACACACTGGACACACACAAACACACACACACACTGGACACACACACATACGCTGGACACACACACACACACATACGCTGGACACACACACACTGGACACACACACTCACACACACTGGACACACACACACACACTGGACACACACACACACACACACTGGACACACACACTCACACACACTGGACACACACACAGACACTGGACACACACACAGACACTGGACACACACACACACACACACACACTGGACACACACACACACATACGCTGGACACACACACTGGACACACACACACACACACTCACACTGGACACACACACACACATGCACACTGGACACACACACACACACTGGACACACACACACATACACACCTGACACACACACACACTGGACACACACACACACTGGACACACACACACACACTGGACACACACACTGGACACACACACACTGAACACACACACACACACACACACTGGACACAAACACTGGATACACAAACACAATGGACACACACACACTGATCACACACACACACACACACACACACACTGGACACTGGACACACACACACTGAACACACACACGCTGAACACACACACACACACACACACACACACTGGACACACACTCACTAAACATACACCCTGGATACACACACACACTGAACACACACACTGAACACACACACACACACACACACACACTGAACACACACTGGACACACACACACACTGGATACACACACACACTGGACACGCATCCACACACACAGAACACACACTGAACACACACACACTGGACACATACACACACACACACACGCAGGACAAACACACACACACACACACCGGACACACACACACACACACACTGCACACACACACACTGGACACACACATTGAACACACACACACACACACACACTGGACACACACACACACACACACATACTGGACACACACACACACACACTGGACACATTTCCATGTGTTGTATTCTGATGAAAGGAAATCCCATATAGCCTACTGGACAGGACTTTGCTATGGCATCTTCTGTTTGGGTGTCTCAGGTCAGGTCTGAGCCATGATCAGAATGTGTCTCTGTGTCTATTTCCAGCCCCTGCCATTTCTACCTGTCCTGATCTAGTGTTTCACCCCTGACCTCCTCACACCGTCTCACTGTCCATGTCTGCTTTTAGCTCCCACCTCTACTTCACTGTGTTATAATGGACCTTATGCTTGTTATGTCACCTCTGTAACCAGTTATCAAACATACTGACCTTTCTGACCCTATCCCATGGCCCTACTTTCTACAACTGAACATTTAAATTCCTCTATGAGTTTTGTTTAGTGTCCATTTACTTATGTATGTATTTGTTGTATATTGGGGTTGTGCTGCAGAGCATCATGGGGGTTTGTATGTATTGAGATGATCACGTTCCAGATAAATGGTTGAACTGATTCCTGTCTCCTGTCTCATCATTATTGAATTGTTATACAGACGTGGTTATGAAACCAACGAGACATACAAAAGATTGGCGATGAGTAAGTCTGAATCTACAGGAACTATTCTGTCTGGAAGAAGTGGGTTTTTACAACTGTTTAAAACTGTTATTTTCTGTGGTCCAGAATAGGTTAATGTTAGCACAGTGTATTGCTAGCAGAGGCAAGTGCATAGTCGAGCTAACTAAGAAAGAGAGTTAACCAGTGGTGTAAAGTACTTAAGTAAAAATACTTTAAAGTACTACTTAAGTAGTTTTTTTGGATATCTGTACTTGACTTTACTATTTATATTTTTTACTACTTTTACTTTTACTTCACTACATTCCTAAAGAAAATAATGTACTTTTTACTCCATACATTTTCCCTGACACCCAAAAGTACTTGTTACATTTTGAATGCTTAGCAGGACAGAAAATGGTCCAATTCACACACTTATCAAGAGAACATCCCTACTGCCTCTGATCTGGGGGACTCACTAAACACAAATGCTTTGTTTGTAAATTGTCTGAGTGTTGGAGTGTGCCTCTGGCTGAACGTACATTTTAAAAACAAGAAAATCGTCTGGTTTGCTTTATGTAAGGAATTTGAAATGATTTATACTTGTACTTTTACTTTTGATACTTTAGTATATTATAGCAATTACATTTACTTTTGATACTTAAGTATATTTAAAACCAAATACTTTTAGACTTTTACTCAAGTAATATTTTACTGGGTGACTTTCACTTTTAGTTGAGTCATTTTCTATTAAGGTATCTTTACTTTTACTCAAGTATGACAATTGGGTACTTTTTCCACCACTGGAGTTAACATCGTCATGGACGGCAGAAAAGGACTGGAGACGGACATCGCATAACTTTGTCCAAGTGGTGGTCAGAATGGTTGTCTTAACTAGCCTGATAACTCCAACATGTCTGATATGAACATTGACATAAACCCTCTATATACTTGAGTTTCTCCAGTCTGCAGTGTGGATCCTCCAGTCCAGCAGAAAGCAGTCTGACTCCTGAGTCTCCTGGGTGATTGTAGCTCAGGTCCAGCTCTCTCAGGTGTGAGGGGTTTGACTTCAGAGCTGAGACCAGAGAAGCACAGCCTTCCTCTGTGACTAGACAGCGTGACAGCCTGACAAAGAGTCAAATCATATTAAAACCACACTGCTATTCTTTGGTGGTGAAAATAGTGGCAGTATATTTTTCAACATTTTCAGTTAAATCAGTGTCCTGAAACCTGCTCTATCTATTCATAAATGGATGTATCATTATTAGAAATGACAAATTATCAAAGTATTGCTTGTAAAGATAAAAATGTATAGTCCACATGTTTGAGTAGACTGACCAGAGCAGTTTAAAAGCAGTATCAGTCCAAGACAGACAGTGAGGTATCAGATTTAGATTGTATTGAGTATACAGTCCACACCATATCTACAGTGCATTCAAAAAGTATTCAGACACCTTGACTTTTTCCACATTTTGTTAAGTTACAGCCTTATTCTAAAATAGATTAAATTAGTTATTTTTCCCCATCAATTTACACACAATACCCCATAATGACAAAGTGAAAACAGGTTTTTAGACATGTTTGCAAATATATAGAAATGACTTATTTACAGAAGTTTTCAGACCCTTTGCTATGATATTCAAAATTGAGCTCATGTGCATCCTGTTTCCGTTGATCATCCCTGAGATGTTTCTACAATTTGATTGGATTCCACCTGTGGTAAATTCAATTGATTGGACATGATTTGGAAAGGCACACACCTGTCTATATAAGGTCCCACAGTTGACAGTGCATGTCAGAGCAAAAACCAAGCCATGAGGTCGAAGGAATTGTCCGTAGAGCTCCGAGACAGGATTGTGCCGAGGGGAAGGGTACCAAAAAATGTCGGCAGCATTGAAGGTCCCCAAGAACACAGTGGCCTCCATCATTCTTAAATGGAATAAGTTTGGAACCACCAAGATTCTTCCTAGAGCTTGCCGCCCGGCCAAACTGAGCAATCGGGGGAGAAGGGCCTTGGTCAGGGAGGTGACCAAGAACCCGCGAAGAACCCGATGGTCACTCTGACAGAGCTCCAGAGCTACTCTGTGGATATGGGAGAACCTTCCAGAAGGACATCTCTGCAGCACTCCACCAATCAGGCCTTTATGGTAGAGTGGCCAGACGGAAGCCACTCCTCAGTAAAAGGCACATGACAGCCCGCTCGGAGTTTGCCAAAAGGCACCTAAAGACTCTCAGACCATGAGAAACAAGATTCTCTGGTCTGATGAAACCAAGATTGATCTCTTTGGCCTGAATGCCAAGCGTCACGTCTGGAGGAAACCTGGCACCATCCCTACGGTGAAACATGGTGGTGGCAGCATGCTGTGGGGATGTTTTTTAGTGGCAGTGACTGGGAGACTAGTCAAAATCGAGGGAAAGATGAACAGAGCAAAGTACAGAGAGATCCTTGATGAAAACCTGCTCCAGAGCGCTCTGGACCTCAGACTGGGGTGAAGGTTCACCTTCCAACAGGACAATGAGCCTAAGCACACAACCAAGACAACACAGGAGTTCTAAAAACCCATAACTTTGTCATTATGGGATGTTGTGTGTAGATTGATGAGGGAAAAAAACAGTTTTAAATAAGGCTTTAACGTAACAAAATGTGGAAAAAGTCAAGGGGTCTGAATACTTTCCGAAAGCACTGTGTAACTATACACTATATATATACAGCAGTATGTGGACACCCTTTCAAATTAGTGGATTTGGATATTTCAGCCACACCGGTTGCTGACAGGTGTATAAAATCGAGCACACAGCCATGCAATCTCCATAGACACTAAGCGGTCTCGTTCTGTGAGCTTGTGTGGCCTACAACTTCACGGCTGAGCCGTTGTTGCTCCTAGACGTTTCCACTTCACAATAAAAGCACTTACAGTTGACCGGGGGCAGCTCTAGCAGGGCAGAAATGTGACTTGTTGGAAAGGTGGCATTCTATGACGGTGCCATGTTGAAAGTCAATGAGCACTTCAGTAAGGCCATTCTACTGCCAATGTTTGTCTATGGAGATTGCATGGCTGTGTGCTCGATTTCATACACCTGTCAGCAACGGGTTTGGCTGAAATAGCCGAATCCACTAATTTGAAGGGTTGTCCACATACTTTTGTATATATAGTGTATTTCCCTGGTATATTACTCATGTCTCACCCGTCCAGTTATGCTGCTCTGGCGCCATCCTGTGGACAGCTGGGAACACAACTTCAACTCCATTACATTCAATGTATCCCACAAAGTGCCACTTGGCTGGACAAAGCAGTCTGAATGGAAATCAGGTCTTTTGCCCATTCTTCAAGGCAAAACTGCTCCAGCTCCTTCAAGTTGGATGGGTTCCGCTGGTGTACAGCAATCTTTAAGTCATACCACAGATTCTCAATTGGATTGAGGTCTGGGCTTTGACTAGGCCATTCCAAGACATTTAAATGTTTCCCCTTAAACCACTCAAGTGTTGCTTTAGAAGTATGCTTAGGGTCATTGACCTGCTGGAAGGTGAACCTCCGTCCCAGTCTCAAATCTCTGGAAGACTGAAACAGGTTTCCCTCAAGAATTTCCCTGTATTTAGCGCCATCCATCATTCCTTCAATTCTGACGAGTTTCCCAGTCCCTGCCGATGAAAAACATCCCCACAGCATGATGCTAACACCACCATGCTTCACTGTGGGGATGGTGTTCTCGGGGTGATGAGAGGTGTTGGGTTTGCGCCAGACATAGCGTTTTCCTTGATGGCCAAAAAGCTCAATTTTTGTCTCATCAGACCAGAGTACCTTCTTCCATATGTTTGGGGAGTCTCCCCCAAACATATGGAAGGGGGAATGTGTTTGCTTATTTTTTTCTTTAAGCAAGATATATTTTGTTTTCACATCATGCTTTAATGTTCTGAACACTTCAGGATCCAGCTGATCCTACAGGGATCATGTGAAAATGCCTCTAATAGAGGTTTTGAATGAGCAAGTCTGAAGCAAACAGTAAGAGCTGATATGTCATGTAGATTAAACACAGAAACACTGGAGAACCACTCAGAGAGGTATTCATCTACAGGACTGGGACACTGTAAAACCACTCAGAGAGGTATTCATCTACAGGACTGGGACACTGTAGCACCACTCAGAGAGGTATTCATCTACAGGACTGGGACACTGTAAAACCACTCAGAGAGGTATTCATCTACAGGACTGGGACACTGTAAAACCACTCAGAGAGGTATTCATCTACAGGACTGGGACACTGTAGCACCACTCAGAGAGGTATTCATCTACAGGACTGGGACACTGGAGAACCACTCAGAGAGGTATTCATCTACAGGACTGAGACACTGTAGAACCACTCAGAGAGGTATTCAACTACAGGACTGGGACACTGTAAAACCACTCAGAGAGGTATTCATCTACAGGACTGGGACACTGTAGAACCACTCAGAGAGGTATTCATCTACAGGACTGGGACACTGTAAAACCACTCAGAGAGGTATTCATCTACAGGACTGGGACACTGGAGAACCACTCAGAGAGGTATTCATCTACAGGACTGGGACACTGTAGAACCACTCAGAGAGGTATTCATCTACAGGACTGGGACACTGGAGAACCACTCAGAGAGGTATTCATCTACAGGACTGGGACACTGTAGAACCACTCAGAGAGGTATTCATCTACAGGACTGGGACACTGGAGAACCACTCAGAGAGGTATTCATCTACAGGACTGGGACACTGTAGAACCACTCAGAGAGGTATTCATCTACAGGACTGGGACACTGGAGAACCACTCAGAGAGGTATTCATCTACAGGACTGGGACACTGTAAAACCACTCAGAGAGGTATTCATCTACAGGACTGGGACACTGTAGAACCACTCAGAGAGGTATTCATCTACAGGACTGGGATACTGGAGAACCACTCAGAGAGGTATTCATCTACAGGACTGGGACACTGTAAAACCACTCAGAGAGGTATTCATCTACAGGACTGAGACACTGGAGAACCACTCAGAGAGAGGGATTCATCTACAGGACTGGGACACTGGAGAACCACTCAGAGAGGTATTCATCTACAGGACTGGGACACTGGAGAACCACTCAGAGAGGTATTCATCTACAGGACTGGGACACTGGAGAACCACTCAGAGAGGTATTCATCTACAGGACTGGGACACTGGAGAACCAATCAGAGAGGTATTCATCTAAAGGACTGGGACACTGTAAAACCACTCAGAGAGGTATTCATCTACAGGACTGGGACACTGGAGAACCACTCAGAGAGGTATTCATCTACAGGACTGGGACACTGGAGAACCACTCAGAGAGGTATTCATCTACAGGACTGGGACACTGGAGAACCACTCAGAGAGGTATTCATCTACAGGACTGGGACACTGGAGAACCACTCAGAGAGGAATTCATCTACAGGACTGGGACACTGTAGAACCACTCAGAGAGGTATTCATCTACAGGACTGGGACACTGTAAAACCACTCAGAGAGGTATTCATCTACAGGACTGGGACACTGGAGAACCACTCAGAGAGGTATTCATCTACAGGACTGGGACACTGGAGAACCACTCAGAGAGGTATTCATCTACAGGACTGGGACACTGTAAAACCACTCATAGAGGTATTCATCTACAGGACTGGGACACTGTAAAACCACTCAGAGAGGTATTCATCTACAGGACTGAAACACTGTAAAACCACTCCGAGAGGTATTCATCTACAAGACTGAAAAACTGTAAAACCACTCAGAGAGGTATTCATCTACAGGACTGGGACACTGTACAACCACTCAGAGAGGTATTCATCTACAGGACTGAGACACTGTAAAACCACTCAGAGAGGTATTCATCTACAGGACTGGGACACTGTAAAACCACTCAGAGAGGTATTCATCTACAGGACTGGGTGGGTATTGTTAGTCTGTTCTGAGTAGAAATGGATATAAACAGTGATTAAAACACAAAAACAGCGAGTTTAGTGCCCAGATTCTGACACTTATCGCCAAGAAGATAATTCCTATTTATAGTTATTTTGATACTACACGCAAAGGGGTTCTTCGTTTGTCCCCATAGGAAAACCCTTCTTTTGTTTTAGGTAGAACCCTCGGGTGGTGAAAAAGGTTCTACTTAGAACCTTTTAGTGGTGAAAGGGTTCCACTTGTAACAAAAAAATAATATTTTCAGAGGGTTCTCCTACGAGGATAATTGAAAAAACATTACGGTTCTAGGTAGCGCCTTCTTTTCTAAGAGTGTAGTCTGAAGTTAACTTATAGAACATGACTTTTCCTGTTGATTCTTCTGCTCCAAGTCTTTCTCTAGTTCAGAGTTCTTCTGCTTCAAGTCTTCATACGTTTTCTCTAGCTCAGAGTTCTTCTGCTTCAAGTCTTCAGAAGTTTTCTCTAGTTCAGAGTTCTTCTGTTTTAAGTCTTCAGAAGTTTTCTCTAGCTCAGAGTTCTTCTGTTTTAAGTCTTCAGAAGTTTTCTCTAGCTCAGAGTTCTTCTGCTTTAAGTCTTCAGAAGTGTTCTCTAGCTCAGAGTTCTTCTGCTTTAAGTCTTCAGAAGTGTTCTCTAGCTCAGAGTTCTTCTGCTTCAAGTCCTTAGAAGTTTTCTTTAATTCAGAGTTCTCCTGCCTCAAGTCTATATCGATGTTTCTGTTCTGTTGCTCTAGCTCATATATCCTCCTCAATAGTTTGTCAGAATTCTCCTCAGCAGAATCTTCTTCCACTTTAATAACTTGCATCTTCATCTTTTTACAGAAGCTCCCCCGTTCCTCCTCCTCCTCCTCCTCCTCCTCCTCCTCAGTGTCACTTTCCTAAGCATGACACACACAGTTCACAGTTTAGTTTCTCTAACTAAAATACAAAGAAATGGTTTATCAAATAGGAATATTTATCAAATTGGGATATTGTCAGTGGCATTCAGGAACGTTAAATAACAGAAAATTACCTCGAGTTATCTTTGTCTTTCCAGCGTTGCCATGGTGGCCTTTGTGTCCCCCCCGTCTCCAGTGACCTCGACCAGGATGTGTGTTTGCATTGTTGGGACGGTGTAGTGTCGCCTGACGTGGCTCTCACAGGAGGAGGCAGTGTAGCTCAAACAGTCTAATGTCTCTTCAAGCCTCTGAGCTGGTTAGATATCAGTCAGACAGTCTAATGTCTCTTCAAGCCTCTGGGCTGGTTAGATATCAGTCAAACAGTCTAATGTCTCTTCAAGCCTCTGGGCTGGTTAGATATCAGTCAGACAGTCTAATGTCTCTTCAAGCCTCTGGGCTGGTTAGATATCAGTCAGACAGTCCAATGTCTCTTCAAGCCTCTGGGCTGGTTAGATATCAGTCAGACAGTCTAATGTCTCTTCAAGCCTCTGGGCTGGTTAGATATCAGTCAGACAGTCTAATGTCTCTTCAAGCCTCTGGGCTGGTTAGATATCAGTCAGACAGTCTAATGTCTCTTCAAGCCTCTGGGCTGGTTAGATATCAGTCAGACTGTCTCTTCAAGCCTCTGGGCTGGTTAGATATCAGTCAGGAGGAGGCAGTGCAGGTCAGACAGTCTAAAGTCTCTTTAAGCCTCTGGGCTGGTTAGATATCAGTCAGAAAGTCTAATGTCTCTTCAAGCCTCTGGGCTGGTTAGATATCAGTCAGACAGTCTAATGTATCTTCAAGCCTCTGGGCTGGTTAGATATCAGTCAGACAGTCTAATGTCTCTTCAAGCCTCTGGGCTGGTTAGATATCAGTCAGACAGTCTAATGTCTCTTCAAGCCTCTGGGCTGTTTAGATATCAGTCAGACAGTCTAATGTCTCTTCAAGCCTCTGGGCTGGTTAGATATCAGTCAGGAGGAGGCAGTGCAGGTCAGACAGTCTCGTCAGTCAGTAACGCAATCTAGTGGAAACAGACATTAAACATTTATATTATGGCTGTACACTATTGGCTGGTTTCCCATAAAACGTATTAAGCCTTGTCCTATAAAGTAAAAACAATGTTGATTCAACCAGTTCATGTCCTTTGGGAACTGTCAAATCGCAAGAATTTCCATCGAAGTCCGTGTTGCTGAATCCACTTGTTTTTAGTGAGTGCATACATTTTTCATACTCCGCTTGTAGGCTACTTGACTGTTTGTTTGTTTACCTATCATGTGGCAAAGTCACTACTGACCATATCAACTGCGATGGTTGGCTATAGCTACAGTATATATATTTGGGAGCAGGATAACGTTCAGTGGTTGGCTATAGCTACAGTATATATATTTGGGAGCAGGATGACGTTCAGTGGTTGGCTATAGCTACAGTATATATATTTGGGAGCAGGATAACGTTCAGTGGTTGGCTATAGCTACAGTATATATATATATATATATATATATATATATTTGGGAGCAGGATAACGTTCAGTGGTTGGCTATAGCTACAGTATATATATATATATTTGGGAGCAGGATAACATTCAGTGGTTGGCTTTAGCTACAGTATATATATTTGGGAGCAGGATAACATTCAGTGGTTGGCTATAGCTACAGTATATATATTTGGGAGCAGGATAACGTTCAGTGGTTGGCTATAGCTACAGTATATATATATATATATATATTTGGGAGCAGGATAACGTTCAGTTGTTGGCTATATGTCACGGTTTCGGCCGAGGCTGCTCCTCCTCCTTGCTCGGGCAGGCTTCGGCGGTCGTCGTCCCCGGAGTACTAGCTGCCACCGTTGTATGTTTCGATGTTCGTTTGGTTTTGTCTAGTTGTTGTACACCTGTTCCCTGTTGGTGTGATTATGTACCCTTTATATGTTCCATTTGTTTGTCATGTGTTGTGTGTAATTGTTTTCACCTGTCGTTTGGTGCAGTGCTGTTTGCCTGTCGCTCATTTTGTACCGTCGCACTGTTGTTTTGTGCGCAGTCGGTTTTGGAGTGTTTTACGCACTGTGGCGTATTGTTCGCCTCCGGGTTGGTTGGACCCGTTTTGTTATTTTGGTTTATGCAAGTAAAGTCTGGTTTGACTTAGCTCCTGTGTCCTGCATTTGATTCACACCACATCCGCATCAGAGTTCGCGACAGAATTACACACCTTAAGATGGAATCAGCAGGAGCAACAGCAGCACCTGAGTCGCTGGAGGAGCATGTCGCGGCCAAGATGACCAGATCCGACAACTGGGGACCGCTCTGCAGGACGTCATCAACACCCTGCACCGATGGGAGTCCAGAGGGGGTACCCACACCCCCCACCTACCTTACCACCACCATCGGTCGGTCCGCACGTCCCAGGCCCGGAACCCAGTGGGATTCGGCTCTCGCTCCCGAGGGCGTATGACGGCACAGCTGCCGGGTGTCAGGGGTTACTCCTGCAGGTGGAGCTCTACCTGGCCACTGTACACCCAGTGCTCTCGGGACACGAGAGCGTTTCCGCCCTCATCTCCTGTCTCACGGGCAAGGCGTTGGAATGGGCCAACGCTGAGTGGAGGAGGATAGACGCCACCACCATCTCCTACGCGGAGTTCTCCCGTCGCTTCAAGGCCGTGTTCGACCATCCACCTGAGGGCAAAGCGGCGGGGGAGCGTCTATTCTACCTCCGACAGGGGAGGAGGAGCGCACAGGCGTTCGCACTGGAGTTCCGGACTCTAGCGGCAGATGCAGGGTGGAATGAACGGGCCCTCATCGATCATTTTCGATGTAGCCTACGGGAGGACGTTCAGCGTGAGTTGGCCTGCAGGGACACTAATTTCACCTTCGACCAGTTGGTCGACATGTCCATCCGTCTGGACACCCTGCTGGCCACCCGTGGACGTCCCAGTGGGGTCCGTCCATTCCATCCTCCAGCACCTCGAGCCGAGCCCTATGGAGCTCGGGGGTGCTGGCGCTAGAGAGAGGAGGAGAAGGAGCCCGAGGGGGCTGTCCCCTGCACCAATTGCGGCTGTGGAGGGCACACTGCGGCCAAGTGCTGGGGAGGGTCTCCAGGAGGAGGGGACAACAGGCCACGCACTGGGGAGCATTCCCAGGTGAGTAGACGCCCACTTACCCAGAGCTCTCTGTTGTGCACTTTTGTATACCTGTTAGTTTTCCACAGGTTGCACCTCATTCCCAGCATAAGGCGCTAGTAGATTCAGGCGCAGCTGGGAATTTTGTTGATCGGAAGTTTTGTTTAGATTTAGGGATTCCCCTCCTGCCTGTTGACAATCCTTTTCCCGTTCATGCGTTAGATAGCCGCCCGTTGGGGTCGGGGTTGATTAGGGAAGTCACAGCACCACTTAGGATGTGTGTGCAGGGGGTCATGAGGAGACTATTCAGCTATATCTGATCGACTCCCTGCGTACCGGTGGTGCTGGGAATTCCCCTGGTTAAGTACCCATAACCCTGCCATTTCGTGGCAACAGAGAGCTCTCAAGGAGTGGTCTGCTCAGTGTGAGGGGCGATGTCTGGGTGTTTCCGTGGGGGCGACCTCGATGGAAAGTCCAAACCAAGTGCCCGCATTGCACATTCCACCTGAATATGGGGGATTTGGCACTTGTGTTCAGTAAAGCGAGGCGACGCAGCTGCCTCCTCACAGACATGGGGATTGTGCGATAGACCTCAGTCAGGAGCAGCGCTCCCACGGAGCCACGTGTATCCTTTGTCTCAAGAGGAGAGAAAGGCTATAGAGACTTACATAGCCAAATCTTTGAGACAGGGATACATACGGCCCTCCACTTCCCCTGCGTCCTCAAGCTTCTTTTTTGTGAAGAAAAAAGATGGAGGGTTGCGCCCGTGCATTGATTACCGTGGTATCAATCAGATTACTGTGAAGTACAGTTATCCACTCCCTCTGATTGCGACCATGACGGAGTCATTGCACGGAGCGCGGTTTTTCACAAAACTGGATCTCAGGAGCGCGTATAACTTGGTGCGCATTAGGGAGGGCGACCAATGGAAAACAGCATTTAGTACCACCTGGTCATTACGAGTATCTGCGTCATGCCATACGGGTTGATGAATGCTCCGTCAGTCTTCCAATCCTTCGTGGATGAGATCTTCCGGGATATGCAGGGGCAAGGGGTGGTCGTGTACATTGATGACATTCTAGTGTACTCTTCTACCCGAGCCGAGCATGTAGCCGGAGGAGGAGGAGAGAGAGGGATGGAGACAGGGGGAGGAGGAGGAGAGAGAGGGATGGGAGACAGGGGAGGAGGAGGAGAGAGGGATGGAGACAGGGGGAGGAGGAGGAGAGAGAGGGATGGAGACAGGGGGAGGAGGAGGAGAGAGAGGGGGTGGAGACAGGGGAGGAGGAGGAGAGAGAGGGGTGGAGACAGGGGGAGGAGGAGGAGAGAGAGGGGTGGAGACAGGGGGAGGAGGAGGAGAGAGAGGGGTGGAGACAGGGGGAGGAGGAGGAGAGAGAGGGATGGAGACAGGGAGGAGGAGGAGAGAGAGGGATGGAGACAGGGGGAGGAGGAGAGAGAGAGGGGTGGAGACAGGGGGAGGAGGAGGAGAGAGAGGGGTGGAGACAGGGGGAGGAGGAGGAGAGAGAGGGATGGAGACAGGGGGAGGAGGAGGAGAGAGAGGGATGGAGACAGGAGGAGGAGGAGGAGAGAGAGGGATGGAGACAGGGGGAGGAGGAGGAGGAGAGAGGGGGGTGGAGACAGGGGGAGGAGGAGGAGAGAGAGGGGTGGAGAGCAGGGGGGAGGAGGAGAGAGAGGGGTGGAGACATGGGGAGGAGGAGGAGAGAGAGGGGTGGAGACAGGGGAGGAGGAGGAGAGAGAGGGGTGGAGACAGGGGGAGGAGGAGAGAGAGGGGTGGAGACAGGGGGGAGGAGGAGAGAGAGGATGGAGACAGGGGAGGAGGAGGAGAGAGAGGGTGGAGACAGGGGGAGGAGGAGGAGAGAGGGGTGGAGACAGGGGGAGGAGGAGGAGAGAGAGGGGTGGAGACAGGGGGGAGGAGGAGGAGAGAGAGGATGGAGACAGGGGGAGGAGGAGGAGAGAGAGGGGTTGGAGACAGGGGGAGGAGGAGGAGAGAGAGGGATGGAGACAGGGGGAGGAGGAGGAGAGAGAGGGATGGAGACAGGGGGAGGAGGAGGAGAGAGGGGTGGAGACAGGGGAGGAGGAGGAGGAGATAGAGTGATGGAGACAGGGGGAGGAGGAGGAGAGAGAGGGGTGGAGGCAGGGGGGAGGAGGAGGAGAGAGAGGGGTGGAGACAGGGAGGAGGAGGAGAGAGAGGGGTGGAGACAGGGGGAGGAGAGGAGAGAGAGGGGTGGGAGACAGGGGAGGAGGAGGAGAGAGAGGATGGAGACAGGGGGAGGAGGAGGAGAGAGGGGTGGAGACATGGGGAGGAGGAGGGAGAGAGGGGGTGGAGACAGGGGGAGGAGGGAGGAGAGAGAGGGATGGAGACAGGGGAGGAGGAGGAGAGAGAGGGGGTGGAGACAGGGGGAGGAGGAGGAGAGGGAGGGGTGGAGACAGGGGAGGAGGAGGAGAGAGAGGGATGGAGACAGGGAGAGGAGGGGAGAGAGGGGTGGAGACAGGGGGAGGAGGAGAGAGAGGGGGGTGGAGACAGGGGGGAGGAGGAGGAGAGAGGGGTGGAGACAGGGGAGGAGGAGGAGAGAGGGATGGAGACAGGGGAGGAGGAGGAGAGAGAGGGGTGGAGACAGGGGAGGAGGAGAGAGGGGTGGAGACAGGGGGAGGGGAGGAGAGAGAGGGGTGGAGACAGGGGAGGAGGAGGAGAGAGAGGGGTGGAGACAGGGGAGGAGGAGAGAGAGGGATGGAGACAGGGGAGTAGGAGGAGAGAGAGGGGTGGAGACAGGGGGAGGAGGAGAGAGAGGGATGGAGACAGGGGAAGAAGGAGGAGAGAGAGGGGTGGAGAGTGAAAACTCCAGACTATGAAGTGTCCAAACAAGCCAACTCTTAACAGAGATGGAGCCTAATGGTTTATGACAAGTCTCTACTTTTCATTTAAAATGTGTTTTGTTCAGAATTGTTTCCTTAAAGGACCAGTGCTGTCAAAAATGTGATTTTCCTATTTTTTTATACATATTTCAAGCTGAGGTTGGAATAATACTGTGAAATTGTGAAAGTTATGATAAAGCCCTTTTAGTGTAAAAGCTGTTTGAAAAGACCTCCTAAAAAATCAGCGTGTTTTGGTGGGATGGAGTTAATAGCCAATAGCCAATAACAACTCGTTTTCAGTTTTCTCCTTCACACTCAGACCACTCCCAGACAGTCCTAGCAAAATACTTGCTTGACAAATTGCTCTTTGCTAAGAGAAGCTATTTTTTTAAACCATTTTAATTCAAACCAATCACAGTAAGGTACTTAATTGTTATGCTGAAATTATTTGATATTGATATAAAAATGGCTGCATTAGTTTTTTTTATATATACTGTATATAATTTACCTCCACAGCAACATGGACACCAGCATAGTGGCACGTACACACCAGAGGAGGCTGGTGGAGGAGCTATAGGAGGATGGGTTCATTGTAAAGACTGGAATGGTATATGGAATGGTATTTAACGCATAATTTATTTATTCCATTCCAGCCATTACAGTTAACCTGTTCTCCTATAGCTCTTCCCAACAGTCTCCTCTCGGAAACTTCTCGGTACTGGTAAAAGAGAAGTTGAGAATATCACATCATGTTTTATCTCAGCGAAGCTGTACAACAGTGTCACGCCCTGGCTCTGGGGACACTGTTATGTTGAGCCAGGGTGTGTAGTTCTATGTATTCTATTGCTATGTTGGGAGTTCTAGTTTGTATTTCTATGTTGGCCTGAGTGACTCCCAATCAGAGGCAACGAGTGTCAGCTGGTGCTGGTTGTCTCTGATTGGGAGCCATATTTAAACTGGCTGTCTTTCCCTTTGTGTTTGTGGGTTCTTGTTTCTAGTCTGTTAGTGTTAGACCGTGAACTGTCACGTTATCGTTTTGTTGTTTTGATCGTGTCACTAAATAAAGAGTATGTTTGCCTGCAACGCTGCGCCTTGGTCCTCATCTCTCACCGACGATCGTGACAAACAGCATATTTAAGAAGCATAAACTGCAACCATGTGATGTTGTTTTGAGAACTTACTCAGCTCAGCCTATTCAGTTATTGGGAAAGCTGGAGGTTAAAGTGAAATGTGGTGCTCAGGTGTTACCACTACCCCTATTAGTGTCAATAGGGAAGGGGTCCTACGATAATGGGGAGAAACTGGATTCAGCACCTAAAATTAGATCGGTCAAGAGTGAACCATGTGTCAGACCCAGTTGCACAGCTGGGCGATAAATATGCTGAGGTGTTTAGGTGGTGAAATGGGTGTGGTAAAGGGGAGTTAAAGGTGTTTAGTGGTGAAATGGGTGTGGTAAAGGGAGTTAAAAGGTGTTTAGTGGTGAAATGGTTGTGGTAAAGGGAGTTAAAGGTGTTTAGTGGTGAAATGGGTGTGGTAAAGGGAGTTAAAGGTGTTTAGTGGTGAAATGGGTGTGGTAAAGGGAGTTAAAGTGTTTAGTGGTGAAATGGGTGTGGTAAAGGGAGTTAAAGGTGTTTAGTGGTGAAATGGGTGTGGTAAAGGGAGTTAAAGGTGTTTAGTGGTGAAATGGGTGGGGTAAAGGGAGTTAAAGGTGTTTAGTGGTGAAATGGGTGTGGTAAAGGGAGTTAAAGCCAACATTCAAGTGTCAGAGAAAGCTGTTCCAATGTGTTATAAGGTTAGACCTTATGCACTCAGAGAGGCAGTAGACAAACAGCTTACAGAGATAGAAAAACAAGGAGGGATCACACCATTAGAATATAGTGAATGGGCAGCACCTATAGTTTGCCTTCCAAAGACAAAACGGGGGTGTCAGAATATGTCATGATTACAAGGTGACTGTAAATGCATGGGTGGATGTGGACCAGTACCCCTTACCAAAGACCCAGGACTTGTTTGCTACTCTAGCCGGGAGGTAAACAGTTCACAAAGTTAGAGCTTACACAGGAATTACCAGCAAGTGGAGGTAGATCAAGAGTCAAAGCATTTCCTGACTATAAACAAGGGTTTCTACCAGATGAATAGACTGCCTTATGGAGTATCGGCGCTCCAGCTATATTCCAACGTATTATGGACCAGGTCTTACAGGGTTGACCTGGGGTTGGGGGCTTTCTGGATCACATTCTTATCACAGGGGAAATCGGCAGAGGACCACTTCCAGAACGTAGAAGCAGCAGTGTTACAGAGACTGCAAGAGCCTGGGTTAAGAGTAAAACAGGAAGTTTATGGAGAATCTCTCTACTCTCATCAAACCTGTGACAGAGCTCTTCCAGAAAGATAGACCTTGGGTGGGGTCAGAACAATGTCAGCAGGCATTTGAAACAACGAAGACGCAGCTGTCTTCCTCCTCAGTGTTAGTGCACTACGACCCTCACATGCCAGTAATATTGGCTTGTGATGCCTCACCTATTGGGGGGGGGGCACAGAGCAATCCAAACTATCCAGTGTCATTTGTAGATGTACCTCCCATTTCAGAGCAATCCAAACTATCCAGTGTCATTTGTAGATGTACTTCCCATTTCAGAGCAATCCAAACTATCCAGTGGCATTTGTAGATGTACTTCCCATTGTAGCTAAGGACACAGCCAGGGAAACTACCAAGGACAAGGGTTTGGCTAAAGTGAAGCACTTCCCACTTACAGGGTGGCCTAACCACGTTACTGATCCTGAACTAAAGCCTGATTGGGTGAGAAGGGATGAGCTCACTGTAGACAGTGATTGTGTGTTGTGGGGTATGAGAGCGGTGGTGCCGGCTACTCTACAGAGGAACCTACTGAAGGAGCTACATGAAAACCACTGGAGCATGGTTCAAATGGAAGCTCTGGCAAGGAGACAGTTTTAGTGGCCCAGGTTAGACTCAGACATAGAAGACATGGTAAGGAGATGGCCCAGGTTAGACTCAGACATAGAAGACATGCTAAGGAGATGGCCCAGGTTAGACTCAGACATAGAAGACATGGTAAGGAGATGGCCCAGGTTAGACTCAGACATAGAAGACATGGTAAGGAGATGGCCCAGGTTAGACTCAGACATAGAAGACATGGTAGAGATGGCCCAGGTTAGACTCAGACATAGAAGACATGGTAAGGAGATGGCCCAGGTTAGACTCAGACATAGAAGACATGGTAAGGAGATGGCCCAGGTTAGACTCAGACATAGAAGACATGGTAAGGGAGATGGCCCAGGTTAGACTCAGACATAGAAGACATGGTAAGGAGATGGCCCAGGTTAGACTCAGACATAGAAGACATGGTGAGGAGATGGCCCAGGTTAGACTCAGACATAGAAGACCTGGTAAGGAGATGGCCCAGGTTAGACTCAGACATAGAAGACATGGTAAGGAGATGGCCCAGGTTAGACTCAGACATGAAGACATGGTAAGGAGATGGCCCAGGTTAGACTCAGACATAGAAGACATGGTAAGGAGATGGCCCAGGTTAGACTCAGACATAGAAGACATGGTAAGGAGATGGCCCAGGTTAGACTCAGACATAGTAAGACATGGTAAGGAGATGGCCCAGGTTAGACTCAGACATAGAAGACATGGTAAGGAGATGGCCCATGTTAGACTCAGACATACAAGGTTATCACTGGTTAAACCCAGCCTTTCAGCTGACATGCAGTCTAAGATACAGGACAAGGGGTTGGGCAAGAGTCTTCGTTTTTTACAGTCGGAACAAACAGTGCTTGTCCCAGATTACCGGGGAGGAGAGAGAGAGAAATGGAGACCCGGGGTTGTGAAAAGGCTACTTGGTCCTGTAACCTACTTAGTGCAGACTGAAGGAAAAACTGTGTAAGAAGCATGTGGATCAAATGATGATGCAACACAATGAAAGAGAAGAGCTGAATGTGTCAGAGTGGAACATCTCTGACTGGGACTTGGACACTACGACTGGGACGGGCACCAATACAGACACACAGATGGTTCCAGGCCCTGAGCCTGAGGGTCCAGAGCGTCATGAGAGGCCAAAAAGGGTCAGAAGGCCTCCGGACCGATTGGATCTGTAAACAGGTTGTATATGAGTTGAGAAGTGAAAGACTGTTTTGGAAAACTCATGATGTTCATCGAGGATGTTTTCAGAGGAAGTGAGAATTTCCTGGGGAGGAGTGTGGTGTATTGAGAAATGTATTATGTGTTAATGAGTTTAGATTTTAAATGGTTGTAAATAGCCAATGGGATTTGTATGCAGGAGTTTATTTGAATTAACAAATGACATTGGGTTTTCCATTCTTGCATCGAAGTGATTAGATTACGAGATGCAAGGGCGATAAAAGTTCAATGATGTATTGGGGAGTTGGGCTGAAGACACTGTAGAGAGTGGTCCACTGGAATGTGTTAAGGAGAACATGAAATAAATCTGTTCAGTTTATTATAAGTACGCTTCGGAGTCTTCAGTAAAACAACCCAGCATCTTAGGATGCAACATTGATCCTTTATCATGTTTAGAAAATAACAGATTGAAAGACAACAAATAGCCTAATTTTAATTAATTAAAAATATGTTTGAGACATGGGACATGGCCTTGTGTTGCTGCACTGTCTAAATATGTTAGAGACATGGGACATGGCCTTGTGTTGCTGCACTGTCTAAATATGTTAGAGACATGGGACATGGCCTTGTGTTGCTGCACTGTCTAAATATGTTAGAGACATGGGACATGGCCTTGTGTTGCTGCACTGTCTAAATATGTTAGAGACATGGGACATGGCCTTGTGTTGCTGCACTGTCTAAATATGTTAGAGACATGGGACATGGCCTTGTGTTGCTGCACTGTCTAAATATGTTAGAGACATGGGACATGGCCTTGTGTTGCTGCACTGTCTAAATATGTTAGAGACATGGGACATGGCCTTGTGTTGCTGCACTGTCTAAATATGTTAGAGACATGGGACATGGCCTTGTGTTGCTGCACTGTCTAAATATGTTAGAGACATGGGACATGGCCTTGTGTTGCTCCACTGTGTCACGATCGTCGTAGGGAATAGACCAAGGCGCAGCGTGATGAACAAACATGTTTAAACTTTATTATCTTTAGTGATAATAGACAACAATAAACAAAACAAGAAACGACTCGTGAAGTCCACGGTAACAATGACCAACACGGAACAAGAACCCACAAACACAAAGGGAAAACAGACAGTTTAAATATGGCTCCCAATCAGAGACAACCAACGACAGCTGACACTCGTTGCCTCTGATTGGGAGTCACTCTGGCCAACCTAGAAATAAACACAACAGAACTAACATAGAAATAAACACATAGAATGAACACACCCTGGCTCAACATATAGAGTCCCAGAGCCAGGGTGTGACACACTGTCTAAATATGTTAGAGCCATGGGACATGGCCTTGTGTTGCTGCACTGTCTAAATATGTTAGAGACATGGGACATGGCCTTGTGTTGCTGCACTGTCTAAATATGTTAGAGACATGGGACATGGCCTTGTGTTGCTGCACTGTCTAAATATGTTAGAGACATGGGACATGGCCTTGTGTTGCTGCACTGTCTAAATATGTTAGAGACATGGGACATGGCCTTGTGTTGCTGCACTGTCTAAATATGTTAGAGACATGGGACATGGCCTTGTGTTGCTGCACTGTCTAAATATGTTAGAGACATGGGACATGGCCTTGTGTTGCTGCACTGTCTAAATATGTTAGAGACATGGGACATGGCCTTGTGTTGCTGCACTGTCTAAATATGTTAGAGACCTGGGACATGGCCTTGTGTTGCTGCACTGTCTAAATATGTTAGAGACATGGGACATGGCCTTGTGTTGCTGCACTGTCTAAATATGTTAGAGACATGGGACATGGCCTTGTGTTGCTGCACTGTCTAAATATGTTAGAGACATGGGACATGGCCTTGTGTTGCTGCACTGTCTAAATATGTTAGAGACATGGGACATGGCCTTGTGTTGCTGCACTGTCTAAATATGTTAGAGACATGGGACATGGCCTTGTGTTGCTGCACTGTCTAAATATGTTAGAGACCTGGGACATGGCCTTGTGTTGCTGCACTGTCTAAATATGTTAGAGACATGGGACATGGCCTTGTGTTGCTGCACTGTCTAAATATGTTAGAGACATGGGACATGGCCTTGTGTTGCTACACTGTCTAAATATGTTAGAGACATGGGACATGCAGCCTTGTGTTGCTGCACTGTCTAAATATGTTAGAGACATGGGACATGGCCTTGTGTTGCTGCACTGTCTAAATATGTTAGAGACACGGGACATGGCCTTGTGTTGCTGCACTGTCTAAATATGTTAGAGACATGGGACATGGCCTTGTGTTGCTGCACTGTCTAAATATGTTTGAGACATGGGACGTGGCCTTGTGTTGCTGCACTGTCTAACTACCTTAACAAACAGTGACACATTATGTTATTATTAATATTATTATTGACATTTAACATGGAAAAGAGGTGACCCCTTGACTTTTTACACATTTTGTTACGTTACGGCCTTATTATAAAATGGATTAAATAAAACAATGTCCTCATCAATCTACACACAATTATAGTATGTTTTAGAGACTTTAGTCCCCAGAGGTCTTAACCTGGAAAAGGACTATAGTATGTTTTCGAGACTTTAGTCCCCAGAGGGTCTTAACCTGGAAAAGGACTATAGTATGTTTTAGAGACTTTAGTCCCCAGAGGTCTTAACCTGGAAAAGGACTATAGTATGTTTTAGAGACTTTAGTCCCCAGAGGTCTTAACCTGGAAAAGGACTATAGTATGTTTTAGAGACTTTAGTCCCCCGAGGTCTTAACCTGGAAAAGGACTATAGTATGTTTTAGAGACTTTAGTCCCCGAGGTCTTAACCTGGAAAAAGGACTATAGTATGTTATAGAGACTTTAGTCCCCAGAGGTCTTAACCTGGAACCACTAAAACAATTTGGGAGACAGGGCAATCATATTTTTGTGAAGAATCCATTCCCTTGGTAGTCAGTCCCCCCCTCCCCAACTTGTTGTTGTTTATTTTCCAATACCTAACATATTGAACATGTGTTATATAGCAATGGTTTTACATCAATGATATCTACTGCAGTTGAAATATGATTGCACTGTCTCCCAAATTGTTTTAGTGGTTCCATTTGTGTAATTGACCACTAGGTGGGAGATTGACCACAGTACCGCTCACCCTGAGGACCAACCTGTATAGTCCACCACACCCCTCTCTCATTAGCACCACCAGCTGAAGAGAGTTTCTCCCTAATTGTGTTCCCCCATGCAGGCCCCTGCGCCACGAGGGTTTAAAAGGGAAATGGCATTGTGTGCATGGAGCACTTGAACAATTCCTTGTCCAAGGAGGTCTGGGTGCAGTATTGGGAATGATGGGCCCACCAAGCCTGAACCCCAGGACAGCCCTACACTGTCACCAAGCCTGAACCCCAGGACAGCCATACCACTGTCACCAAGCCTGAACCCCAGGACGCCATACCACTGTCACAACTGTGACTCTGATTAAATGAACATGTCCAACATTCAGTCACAGACATACACACACATACAGACACACACACACACACACACCACAAACGTTCAGGTGTTTAGTTTTGCCTAGATGTTGTTTGGTTGAGAAAGACCATTTAGTGGAGGAAAATAATAAAACATTTATTTTTTATATGTATTATTATTTCTGCCAAATGAAATGTTGAACATGGCAATGTTGCGCTCATGGTCTCAATAAAGGTGTAAAAAAAACATTCACCGCGCAGCTGGATGGAATTTAGCCTAATGTTACAGTTTGGTAGGTAGCTGATAGTATGATGGATATTAGAAGTGGCTTCGCCGGCACTCGGCAGCATCGGATCAAGCGAGCGGAGGAGGAGAAGCCTGCCACATAGAGGCCAAAGGCAAGGCTGCTGGTCGACGCTAATCACCGAGGCCGCTGAGCCGCGCTTATCACCGAAGCCAAGGCCCTGAGCCGACGCTAATCCGCCGAGGCCAAGGCCGCTGAGCCGGCGCTAATCACCGAGGCCAAGGCCGCTGAGCCGGCGCTTATCACCGAGGCCAAGGCCGCTGGCGGCGCTAATCACCGAGGCCAGCCTGAGCGGCCGCTAATCACAGAGGCCAAGGCCGCTGAGCCAACGCTAATCACCGAGGCCAGGGCCGCTGAGCCGCTAATCACAGAGGCCAAGGCTGCTGAGCGGCGCTAATCACCCAGAGGCCAAGGCCGCTGAGCCGGCGCTAATCACAGAGGCCAAGGCCGCTGAGCCGGCGCTTATCACCCGAAGCCAAGGCCGCTGAGCCGACCTAATCACCGAGGCCAAGGCCGCTGAGCCGCGCTAATCACAGAGGCCAAGGCCGCTGAGCCACGCTAATCACCGGGCCAAGGCCGCTGAGCGGCCGATAATCACCGAGGCCAAGGCCGCTGAGCCGCCGCTAATCACAGAGGCCAAGGCTGCTGAGCCGGCGCTAATCACAGAGGCCAAGGCCGCTGAGCCGACGCTAATCACAGAGGCCAAGGCCGCTGAGCCCAGCAGCAAAGGCACCTGCTCAACCGTCTTGCAGCCTGGTGACATAGGAGTAACCAACCGAGGAGGGGCCTGCACCTGGTGACACGGAGGTAACCAACCTGAGAGGCCTGCAGCCTGGTGCCATAGGAGGTAACCAACCCGGCCTGCAGCCTGGTGACATGGGAGGTAACCAACCTGAGAGGGAGCCTGCAGCCTGGTGCCATGGGAGGTAACCAACCCGAGGAGGGGCCTGCAGCCTGGTGCCATGGGAGGTAACCAACCCGAGGAGGGGCCTGCAGCCTGGTGCCATAGGAGGTAACCAACCCGAGGAGGGCCTGCAGCCTGGTGCCATGGAGGTAACCAACCCGGCCTGCAGCCTGGTGCCATGGGAGGTAACCAACCCGGCCTGCAGCCTGGTGCCATGGAGGTAACCAACCCGAGGAGGGGCCTGCGCCTGGTGCCATGGAGGTAACCAACCCGGCCTGCAGCCTGGTGACATAGGAGGTAACCACCCGGGGGGCCTGCAGCCTGGTGCCATAGGAGGTAACCAACCCGGCCTGCAGCCTGGTGACATAGGAGGTAACCAACCCGAGGGGGGGCCTGCAGCCTGGTGACATGGAGGTAACCAACCCGAGGAGGGGCCTGCAGCCTGGTGACATAGGAGGTAACCAACCCGGCCTGCAGCCTGGTGCCATAGGAGGTAACCAGCCCGAGGGGGCCTGCAGCCGCCAAGACCCAAACCTAGCAGCAGCACACGCAGTAATTACAAGCACCCGACGCCTCCGTTAGTGCCTGGCGACCTCGGTGATGAGGAGCCAGCGCAGGTTTGTCTGGGAAATACCCAACCTGCCTGTACTGTGGGAGAAAACTGACATTTTGTAGCACGTGGTTCAAGGCAGAGAGTGACTGCTGCAAGGCAGATGCAGTTTGATGAGTTATGGGAGAAATACAAGCACACAGACACCCCGCTCCAAGCAAAGCGGCAAAGAGTAGTGAGTAGTAATCTGAAAAGAATATGTGGTGGGAAACACCAATGGGCCAGCTAGAAGAGGACAATGAGAGGGAGTGTAACAGACTGTTTTTCAGCACTCTGGATGCTGTACTGAGAGAAATGTCAGCAAGATTTAACCAACGAAACAGCCAACTTGCCCTTGCACCCAGAGAATGAAACCTTTATGGATGTGGAAAAAGTGGAACCACTGCTGGACTTAATCTCAGGAGATTTTTTGTGGAAACTTAGTTTACTGTCGCACGCCAGTTTCTACACACTGAAATCGCCCGATCTGGAGAAGAAAAATGGACAACGCGAGCATTTTGGAGAGATTCTCCGGGCCTCTAACAGCAATGTCTACTGTGATGATGGCGTTGAAGCAGGGATTAACATTTGGAGCATCCCACGACAGCTTGCCAGAACTATTTTTCAACATAGAAAAACATATTCAGTGAGCACAGACGGAGCATGTTGCAGAGGAGGAAAGGGCAGCTGATTCAACTGGCATTTGAGAGGGATCTTACAAGCAATTTCCGTGGGGAGTGGAAGGAGAGACTGCTGAGGAGGTTCAACACAGCATCAAGGCGGCTGCAACTCTTTTGAATCTGGGTGACAGGCAGCCTGGCTGGGCTTGTATATTTAGTTATTTGATGCTTTTGGAAATGCCGTGCAACGTCAGAAATAGGCTAGGCGTGATTTTCTTTATTGGCGTTGCTGCCAATCTCTGCTTGATTTCTGTGATTTGATTGGAAATGTTTGTATATAATATAATCGGATTTTTTTAATGTTTTTTATAATGTAGAAGAAGGGGCTTTGCATTACATTGATGAGGGTGGGCAGGCGTTGACCAATGGTTGAGTATCTATTGCTATAGTGTTCCATAAACAACTCGTTGCTATGGAATACTAATTCCTGTTATCACTCGCAGCGTGGGGCGGCACTCTTGTGCGGAAGACAGCTTGGTAGCTGCTCCAAGCTGCATTGACCGATAATCCTGGTGTGCATTCTACATTATTGTTTGCTTTCCCCCATTGAAATGCATTGTACACATTTTTTGTCACAACCTGTTTACAGATGTTTAGGTGTAGTGAAATGCTTGTGCTTCTACTCCACATGCTAATATCTAACAAGTAATATATAACAATTTCACAACATATACCCAATACACACAAAACTAGTAAGGAATGTGATTTAAGAATATATACATATATGGACAAGCAATGAAAGAGCGGCATGACTAAGTTACAGTAGAATATTATAGAATAGTATGCAGTATATACATATGAGATGAGTAGTGCAAGATATGTAAACATTATTCATGGTTAACTAGTCTGTATATTCCACTGATTCATATATCCATCCATTAATTGGCTCTAAAAGGGGGTAAAAACAACAGCATATAACTGTAGCTATGTGGTCTTTGCTTGGGTGTGTTTCAGCGGGGTGTCGAGAGTCTTCCAAGTCAGTATTTTTCTGAACTCCTAAATACACACAATCTGATGGATAATTTCAACCCCATTAAAATAACCATAAAGTCTATATGCACCTTTAAGTTAAACCTCACAGATCTGTTCATGGCAAAGCAGTTCAATTAATGATATTAAGTGATTCTTAAAGAATATAACTTATAAATCCTGGGCCTCATCTTGAGGGGTCACCTGTGACAGTATTCATAAAGGTAGGAGTACTGATCTGGGATCAGTTTTGCCTTTAGATCATATGACATTAAATGGACGGGGGACCTGAGTCCTAGATCAGCACTCCTCCTCTGGGAAGCTGCATGTTACAACACATGTCTAGTCTTTACAGCAGGTGGTTACTGCCATCTAGTGAAGATACCAATAACACTTTATTATCGGGTGTGAGCCTGCTGAGTGAAACAGAGGGTTGTTCTTTTGTACGGATCCATTTTAGGGACTGAGCTGCGGCTGAGCTGTCCATTTTGGAGATGACAGAGCAGAAAAACACTATATGGAGAGAACTAATAATAAATAGTATTTCTGAACAATAATCTGAACAATAATCTATTCTAAAGGACAGAGTAGAGAATGAATTGAATGAGATATAAAGGTACTATTATACATATTATTTAGGTTGTCATTAAGGAGACACCTATTTTACAACCTTATTCCATAAAACTGTTCGCTGTAGACTGATCGCATCAAAATAAGTACCAATCAGGAAACTACTTTGGGCGCTCTAGAGCACGTTAGATACATTCTGTCGGGGTGGTTTAAACTGCATTCTAATGTCGACTTTGCTTATGGAAAACCATATCATGCGAGGTTTTTACACATGCTCAGTTCTTGGGTTTCTCGAGTGTAAATTTTAAAAAATAAGTTGTGGAACTCCATCATGTGCTTCTGTTATGAGAAAAACTCCACAATAAACAGACATTAAATGTGGAGAATGATAGATCTGTTGACCATCAAGTACCTATTCATTGTTTGCCTGTCTAGGCTCTGTGCCTCCATTTTATACTATAAATATGTTAAATACTGAGTCGTTGCAACCATTTTTGCCACTTGTGTGCCCACCTGGAGCTGGCAAACAGATTATCATGCCTTTAACTTCGGTTTTTGTTGTTGTCCTTGTGTTATTATGTATTAATATGGCGTGTTTAGTTAATTCAATTGGAAGTTATCAAGTTCACCATTCACGTTCTTTTAATTGCTATCGATTTAGAATGCATTAGATTGAAGTAACATCAGCCATTAGGCTACAGGTAAAAATAACCTGGCTGTTGTTGACAAGCATAGCCTATTTGTTCATATCAATATTCTTAATGTTTCATTTTGATTAATTCGCCCCATTCTCAGTAGCCTATTCCCAGCTATGGGTAACAAGCACTTCCTACCTCAACATCGCCTTGCTATTCATGTTAAATAAATAATCTGTCAATTTGCTACCAAGCTGCTAAATCATTCAGCTTACATCTTCCTCCTCTTCCACTATAGGCTGTCTGAAATAAGATGTAGGCCTATCAGGGGGCTATCTTTTGGCCTAGTTTTCAGGACTTGTGGACGGGTTTTGAGTAGTCATTGGGCTAGAAAAAAGTAATTGCATTAAATCACCTGACTGTTTGGATGTGTCTTTAGTAAACTGTTTTATTTCGAAGAGATAATGAATCAAGAAACAATTACATTCAATTTTTTCACTTGTTAACACAACCAACATGCTGCATCTCTGTTTGGGGTCAGTGGTCTAAAATGTCTCTGGGGGGGGAGGGGGCCCTGCCTCTAAAATGAGTCTCTCTGGACCTGACACCAAAGCTAGGAGGTGAGATATTTTATTTGATTTCCGGTTATTTCCAAAGCTATATACACATTTTTTTCACATTTTGTTTTTTCCTCAGAAATGATTGCTTGTGGGTACCTGCAAAATTCTGTTCTCAATTTTTTTTAATATTAATTTATGAAAATATTTTTTTGTTGTGCAAACTATACCTTGTTTAGCTGGAATGTAATTTTTATCCTGTATATTTACTGTATATGTGTTTCTCACCTAGCTACCTTAAGATGAATGCATTTACAGATACATATCTTAATTTACCCTTTTTTCACTGCAGTGAATTATTATTTAGATAATGTCACTGATCTGTTTCACCTGTCTTAGTGATTGTCTCCCCCCCACCGTTGACCAATCGCCCATCTTCCCCATTTCCCGGGTATTTATACCTGTGTTCTCTGTTTTCTGTTTTTAGAGTGGGTGGCAAGGGAATAAGTTATCCTAATATTTATAAAACTAAAAGCTTTGTATTTGGACAAATCATTCACTAAACCTCAACTAAATCTTGTAATAAATAATGTGGAAATTGTTGAGGTACTAAACTGTTTGGAGTAACCCTATTTAAACTTCATGGTCAAAACATATTGACACAACAGTAGCTAAGATGGAGATTTGTCCATTTACGCTGCTCTGCCTTTTCACTACTTCAACAAGCCAGGTCCTACAGGCCCTTTTTGTCGCACCTAACTACTGGTCAGTTGTGTGGTCGGTGCCACAAAAAGGGACTTGGATTACATGGCCCACGGCCCTGCCCTTTGTCCGAGGACTTGATAATATGCATGTCAATCTCTCTGGCTCAAAGTGTTAATTACTCTCTTGTATTTGTGAGAGGTATTGACATGTTGAATGCAAGCCGTCTGTTTAAACTACTTCACACCTCGACACCCATGCATACATTTTACATTTTAGTCATTTTGTTGCGCTCTTATCAGAAGCACTTACAGTTAGTGAATACATATCTTTTTTTTATACTGGCCCCCGTGGGAGTCCAGACCCACAACCCTGCGTTGCCCCATCTCTATCAACTGAGCTACATCCCTCCCGCCATTCCCTCCCCTACCCTGGCGCGCTGGGCCAGTTGTGCGCCACCCCATCTCGTCGCGGCCGGCTGCGACAGAGCCTGATTCGAACCGGATCTCTTGGCACAGTTCGCACTGCGATGCAGTGCCTTGAGACCACTCGCCACCCCACAAGACATGCCACCAAGGTCTCTTCACATCCCCAAGTCCAAACAACTATGGGTGTATTAACTACGCTGCCTTTATGAATAAGGGCCCAGGAGTCACCAGGACCAAACCCGAACACATACTATTGCAAAGTCTATTTACAGCAGGTTTTTACTGCCATCTAGTGGAAGATACCAATAAACACTTGATTTCGGGTGGGGAGTTAGCTTAAAGATGCAGGGAAAGGAGCATCTCTTTATCAAATCCTCTTCAGAGTCCCATGCAGGTAAAACATTGTGATTTCTATATAGTGCTGTATCTGAAAGAGCATATTCTGCAGTTTCTATCACACTTACCTTTTCAATACTCTCCATTCAAAGGTCCTCTATTTCCAAATGTCACTTTTCTCAACAATATCTGTCTGTCAATGTATTTATCACATCCCTCCAGCACGCATTCTCTGCAACTACAAAACTAGTACATCTTCCAGTTAAAATATGCTGTTCTATGTCAATGGATGAATGGCCAATGAAACCAGATAGACACTATAATATATGTGACTTCTGCATAATGGTTATACTTCTTCATGTAATTAATCCTTTACAATATTTATTCACTATTTATCAAGCGTTTATTTAACAAACCATGTTTGCACACCTTGCACCTTGCTGGTTGATATGCATCTGATGCATATGCTAAAGTGGACGCCTGGTAACTTTCTCTAAGCGGGTTCTTATATGCTGAAAGAACAGGCGGTTCTAGTGTTAAGGACTGGTAGATGGGTGTTGCTCATGCATTCACTCATGCTGACCGCTCCAGTACATTGTTCTTGACTAAAGCCTCCAAGTCAGCCTTGACCTTTGGTCTGATAGCATAATGTACAGATCGTGCTTTCAGAAAGCGTTGGTTTGCTGTCTGGCTTAATGCTAAGCTTCCCTGTAATGTCGTTCATACTACCCAGCTGTCCATTAAAGACTTCTCCATGTTTCTTTAAGATGGCAGGTAGGTCTGTGTCTCCATGTGTCATTTTATGCACTGATGGCCAGTCCAGTGTGATTTTCTCCAACTATGAACATCCCAGTAGTGATGCATAGTCTCCTTTCACAACATAGAGTGGCAGCTTTTCAGTTTATCTGTTTACCTGAACTGTGACATCAGTGATGTCTCTCACAGCGACAGATTCACCTGTGTAAGTCTTTAACAAGAGGTGCGCTGGTTGAAGTGGAAGGTGTTTCAGTGTCTTTTTTCTGACACAAGAGATACAGCTGCCCCCTGTGTCAATCTCATACCCACGGCTGTCCCTCTAGCAAGGGGGATACTAGTAGCACGTGCGGCCCCCAGGAAAAAAGTCAGGATTTTCAGTGTAACTTCCTCGTCTGATGAGTCACTCACCTCAGTGTTCTCTTACTCAACAGTGTGAACATGTCTATGTGTCTTTCGTTGGAATGTCTGTTTCTTGTTTCCCGTTTTTTGTGATTTCTCTGTTCTCTTTTTGTGTCTGGAGACTTGTCCGATGTTGCCCTTTTTACCACAGGCTGGACAATCCATGTCCTTACACCAACATGTTGATACTTGATGTCCCACCTTGCCACAGTGGAAGCATGTGACTTGATTTCCCGGTCTTTGATTTTTAGTTGATTTTTAGTGCACTTTTCATTCTTTTGTGATCAACTTTTTATTTATTTTAATGAAACACAGACAAGAACAAATAGCAGCAGGAATGGTTATACAGCTAGAGACACAATACTGTTAAAGTATATATCAGTATATTATGGAAACTAGTTATTGCAGATAAATACAATTATAATAAACCACATATACAAAATGTGTTGTTTGGCCCCATGGATCCTAGAAGTGGATAGTTCTAAATAAATGATATCTATAAAAGTGCTGATCCAATGAGGTGTGGTGGTTGCCATCTTAGTTCCAACATCTTTTTAGCTGCTGTCCAACCTGACAACATTATAACCCACCCCTCCAACCCCCTCCTGGGACCACCCCCAACCCACCCTCAACCCCCTCTTGGGACCACCCCAACCCACCCTCCCAACCCCTCCTGGGACCACCCCAACCCACCCTCCAACTCCTCCTGGGACCACCCCCAACCCACCCTCCAACTCCTCCTGGGACCACCCCAACCCACCCTCCAACCCCTCCTGGGACCACCCCCAACCCACCCTCCAACCCCTCCTGGGACCACCCCCAACACACCCAACCTGATCTCCATTAAATTATATACTAAATCAAGGTACACATTTGCACAAAAATGATAATTAACGGTCAATCTGTTGGGTAAAACCCACTACAGGAGTTATTTTATGGTTTCAGCTGCAATTGTTGTTTGGCTAGCCCCATGGATCCTAGCAGTGGATAGTTCTAAATAAATTATATCTATAAAAGTGCTGATCCAATGAGGTGTGGTGGTTACCATCTTAGTTCCAACATCTTTTTAGCTGCTGTCCAACCTGACAACATTATGCTCTTTGCTGTAATGAAGTGGAGAATTATCATTCAGTAATAACAGTTGGGGGCAACAAGGTATGAGGATACCTCTTTCCAAAACATGTCCCCTGGTCACTCCCAGTACATATGATTAAAGGAGGCCAAGGCACCTTGATTACATAGATCACCGGGACGGTTGTGATTTCTATAAAATGATGTTTTCTAGGTGGAAGGTATGAGATTAAAATGTATCAGCTGGTGATTAGGATTGTTAGATAACCCACCAGTGGCGGCTCCTGAAAAAAATTCTCAGGGGGGCAATTTTTCTGATGATTTAGGTGACCTACACACATTTAAAAAAGGATATGTCCAGCAACAACATGAAGACAGGGGCAGCATATAAGTCAATACCAGAAGCATTTATTGACTGATCTCAAAAGTGTTGGCTTACCAGGGTTGGTGGAGCCCTCAGTTTCATCTTTGCCTCGCAAAGCTAACTCAAACACTCCATGAAACTTCACACACTGGATTAGCCGGCTGAGGATGTGGCGGTTTCTTGCTAACCTCATCGTTGTGGCGGCGGACAGCTAGCCTGTATCCCTCATCCAGTTGAGTGGCAATGTTCACTCTCCCCAAAGCAGACAATCTCAAACAGCTATCCATGTGGGTCTTTGACAGCTCATGTTTCTTAATCTTTTCTGAAAGATGGTGCATGTCCGTTACACACCCAGTCGCTGTCCAAGCGGTGCTGTCTGCCGTGCCGCCTTCAGGGTGAAAGAGTAAGCAGGGGGTAGCAGAAGACTGCATTAGCTACATCGCAGCCTGCTAGCCAGGTTTTTCGTTCGGTACCAATTTTTGGAAAATCCTTGGGTGTAGGACTTTCCCCCTTTAGTAGAAACCTGTTGAATTATTAAATTTGGTCTGGGAGGTCCTAATTGTTTCGTTGCCAATTTATCTTGATTTGTTCGCCACAAAAAGTAACTTCTTTCAAAGAGACAATCGAGGTTGCACTGAAGCTATAGCCATCTTGACAGTAGTACGTTGAATTGATTGACCTGCTACCCGCTCTTTTCTTAGTTACGTTCATGGTTATGTTACGTGTAGATGAGCGTAAGTGCAAGCCCTCAGAAACCCATAGAGATTGTATTGAAAGCTCTGATATTTGAAAAAAAAGATTTTACATGAGAGTCTATGAGAGACTTCTGGGGCGATTTTCAACCTGACTGAAATCGCCCCAAAGGGGGGCATTTGAAGCACGACTTTAGCCTGATTGGACATTTAGTGGCAGATCAGACGTCTAGATTAGAACACTGATAACTACTGTTTTTCGTGATATAATTGATTAGAAAAAAAAATCCCTTCCTTTTCCCGTTTGGCAGTGCGTCGCCCTTATCGCCCTAATGAACACATGCCCTGGAACCCACTAAGTTCTGATGAACTCAACTGGTGAGCCTCTTTAGCAGCTAGTTCCATGGACACACTGATTTCAATGTCCTTTGCCAAGGTCAGATGACTTTCAGTCAACGGTCTCTTTGTGTAGCTTCACTCCGTAGCCCAGATACTAGTCTGTCTCTAATGATGTCATTTAGAACGCATTAAACTCAGTGTTCTGGTAGTTTCTTTAATGCAGCAGCAAACATTGTTACTGATTCTCCCTCTTCCTGATGTCTCCTGTGGAACCTGAACCTTTCAGCATTAATTAGTGGTTCTGGTGAAAAATGTCCTTTAAGCTATCTCCACAATATCACCATACGTCTTATTACCTGTTCTGTCTGGCTGTAGCAGGCTGCCTAGTAAATTAAATGTCTTTGGCCCCATTACACTAAAAACATGGAGGCACAATGTTGTCCTCATCCATGTCATTAACAATAACAAAATATTCAAACCGTTCTGTATATGAGCTCCACTACTCAATACTTTTATCAAACTGTCCAATGTTTCCAACAATTCCAATAATATGTTGTTTCTCAATAAGCTCCTGATTGTCACTCACTTCAATATTGTCCTCAACGACAGCAATATTTTCCTCAGTCACGGGATCTTCATTCACTTCACTCATTGACGTTTCCTCCTAAGTTCGCTCATTTAGCAGATTTAATTAAAAGGTTTGTCTTCACGGTTGAATACAGTGGGGAAAAAAAAGTATTTAGTCAGCCACCAATTGTGCAAGTTCTCCCACTTAAAAAGATGAGAGAGGCCTGTAATTTTCATCATAGGTACACGTCAACTATGACAGACAAAATGAGAAAAGAAATTCCAGAAAATCACATTGTAGGATTTTTAATGCATTTATTTGCAAATTATGGTGGAAAATAAGTATTTGGTCAATAACAAAAAAGTTTCTCAATACTTTGTTATATACCCTTTGTTGGCAATGACACAGGTCAAACGTTTTCTGTAAGTCTTCACAAGGTTTTCACACACTGTTGCTGGTATTTTGGCCCATTCCTCCATGCAGATCTCCTCTAGAGCAGTGATGTTTTGGGGCTGTCGCTGGGCAACACGGATTTTCAACTCCCTCCAAAGATTTTCTATGGGGTTGAGATCTGGAGACTGGCTATGCCACTCCAGGACCTTGAAATGCTTCTTTACGAAGCCACTCCTTCGTTGCCCGGGCGGTGTGTTTGGGATCATTGTCATGCTGAAAGACCCAGCCACATTTCATCTTCAATGCCCTTGCTGATGGAAGGAGGTTTTCACTCAAAATCTCACGATACATGGCCCCATTCATTCTTTCCTTTACACGGATCAGTCGTCCTGGTCCCTTTGCAGAAAAACAGCCCCAAAGCATGATGTTTCCACCCCCATGCTTCACAGTAGGTATGGTGTTCTTTGGATGCAACTCAGCATTCTTTGTACTCCAAACACGACGAGTTGAGTTTTTACCAAAAAGTTCTATTTTGGTTTCATCTGACCATATGACATTCTCCCAATCCTCTTCTGGATCATCCAAATGCACTCTAGCAAACTTCAGACGGGCCTGGACATGTACTGACTTAAGCAGGGGACACAGCAGGATTTGAGTCCTGGCGGCGTAGTGTGTTACTGATGGTAGGCTTTGTTACTTTGGTCCCAGCTCTCTGCAGGTCATTCACTAGGTCCCCCCGTGTGGTTCTGGGATTTTTGCTCACCGTTCTTGTGATAATTTTGACCCCACGGGGTGAGATCTTGCGTGGAGCCCCAGATCGAGGGAGATTATCAGTGGTGTTGTATGTCTTCCATTTCCTAATAATTGCTCCCACAGTTGATTTCTTCAAACCAAGCTGCTTACCTATTGCAGATTCAGTCTTCCCAGCCTGGTGCAGGTCTACAATTTTGTTTCTGGTGTCCTTTGACAGCTCTTTGGTCTTGGCCATAGTGGAGTTTGGAGTGTGACTGTTTGAGGTTGTGGACAGGTGTATTTTATACTGATAACAAGTTCAAACAGGTGCCATTAATACAGGAAACGAGGGAGGACAGAGGAGCCTCTTAAAGAAGAAGTTACAGGTCTGTGAGAGCCAGAAATCTTGCTTGTTTGTAGGTGACCAAATACTTATTTTCCACCATAATTTGCAAATAAATTCATTAAAAATCCTACAATGTGATTTTCTGGATTTTTTTTCTCAATTTGTCTGTCATAGTTGACGTGTACCTATGATGAAAATTACAGGCATCTCTCATCTTTTTAAGTGGGAGAACTTGCACAATTGGTGGCTGACTAAATACTTTTTTCCCCACTGTAAATGTCATTTCCTTTAATCACTGTATATTCCTCCTTTTTAATCATTTTGTTTTCCCTTTCGATGTCCGTCTCCAGTCCTTTTCTACCGTCCATGACGATGTTAACTCCAGTGGTGGAAAAAAGTACCCAATTGTCATACTTGAGTAAAAGTAAAGATACCTTAATAGAAAATGACTCAATTAAAAGTGAAAGTCACCCAGTAAAATACTACTTGAGTAAAAGTCTAAAAAGAATTTGGTTTTAAATATACTTAAGTATCAAAAGTAAATGTAATTACTAAAATATACTAAAGTATCAAAAGTAAAAGTACAAGTATAAATCATTTCAAATTCCTTACATAAAAAGCAAACCAGACGATTTTCTTGTTTTTAAAATGTACGTTCAGCCAGAGAGCACACTCCAACACTCAGACAATTTACAAACAAAGCATTTGTCTTTAGTGAGTCTGTCAGATCAGAGGCAGTAGGGATGTTCTCTTGATAAGTGTGTGAATTGGACAATTTTCTGTCCTGCTAAGCATTCAAAATGTAACGAGTACTTTTGGGTGTCAGGGAAAATGTATGGAGTAAAAATTACATTATTATCTTTAGGAATGTAGTGAAGTAAAAGTAAAAGTAGTCAAAAAACTGAATAGTAAAGTCAAGTACATATACCCCCAAAAAACTACTTAAGTAGTACTTTAAAGTATTTTTACTTAAGTACTTTACATCACTGGTTAACGCTCTTTCTTAGCTAGCTAGACTATGCACTTGCCTCTGCTATCAATACACTGTGCTAACATTAGCCTATTCTGTACCACAGAAAATAACAGTTTTAAACAGTTGTAAAAACTCACTTCTTCCAGACAGAATAGATCCTGTAGGTTCAGACTAACTCATGGCTAATCTTTTGTTATGTCTCGTGGGTTTCATAACCACGTCTGTATAACAATTCAATAATGATGAGACAGGAGACAGGAATCAGTTCAACCATTTATCTGGAACGTGATCATCTCAACACATACAAACCCCCATGATGCTCTGCAGCACAACCCCAATATACAACAAATACATACATAAGTAAATGGACACGAAACAAAACTCATAGAGGAATTTAAATGTTCAGTTGTAGAAAGTAGGGGCCATGGGATAGGGTCAGAAAGGTCAGTATGTTTGATAACTGGTTACAGAGGTGACATAACAAGCATAAGGTCCATTATAACACAGTGAAGTAGAGGTGGGAGCTAAAAGCAGACATGTACAGTGAGACGGTGTGAGGAGGTCAGGGGTGAAACACTAGATCAGGACAGGTAGAAATGGCAGGGCTGGAAATAGACACAGAGACACATTCTGATCATGGCTCAGACCTGACTTGAGACACCCAAATAGAAGATGCCATAGCAAAGACCTGTCCAGTAGGGATTTCCTTTCATCAAAATACAACACAAGGAAATGTGTCCAGTGTGTGTATGTCAAGTATGTGTGTGTAGTTGTGTCCAGTGTGTCCATTTGTGTTTTGTTTTTTACATATTGATAGCCCGAGTCGGAATTCGGGACGTGGGTGACTAGTTAACGTTAGTTTGGCTCTCTCTGTGTGTTCGTGCCGTTCGTGCTGCGCCTAGTTAGCTAGCTGAGTTAGTCTATTCATAGAAAACATTGAACCGCTGTAGTTTACAACAATTATAGTTTCTGAGGTGGAAGTTGGGTGAGTTATATTTGGGAGTTTTGGTGAGGAGGCCCTACTCTCTCCTTTCCCAGATGTTTAGTTCATTTCATTCGATCTCCTCTGCATTATTGTAGCCATCTGCAACAGCCTGTCAACTATGCCTCTGCCTATCCCTGTTCTCTCCTCTCTGCACAGGCTACACAAACGCCTCACACCGCGTGGCTGCTGCCTCTCTAACCTGGTGGTCCCTGCACGCACCACTCACCTGGAGTTCCAGGTCTCAGGCAGCCTCTGGAACTGCAGTTCTGCTGCCAACAAGGCAGACTTCATCCCAGCCTATGCTACCCTCCAATCCCTCGACTTCTTGTCTAATGACACTGCTGGTCCTGCTCACACTGCCCTACCCCTATGCTTTGACTTCTTTCTCCCCTCTCTCTCCAGATAAAATCTTGCGACTTGTGACTGCAGGCCGCCCAACAACCTGCCCGCTTGACCCCATCCCCTCCTCTCTTCTCCAGACCATCTCCGGTGACCTTCTCCCCTACCTCACCTCGCTGATCAACTCATCCTTGACCGCTGGCCATGTCCCTTCCGTCTTCAAGAGAGCGAGAGTTGCACCCCTTCTCAAAAAACCAACACTTCGATCCCACTGATGTCAACAACTACAGACCAGTATCCCTTCTTTCTTTTCTTTCCAAAACTATTGAGTGTGCCGTCTTTAGCCAACTCTCTTGCTATCTCTCTCAGAATGAACTTCTTGATCCAAACCAGTCAGGTTTCAGGACTGGTCATTCAACTGAGACTGCTCTTCTCTGTGTCACGGAGGCTCTCCGCACTGCTAAAGCTAACTCTCTCCTCTGCTCTTGTCCTTCTAGACCTGTCTGCTGCCTTTGATACTGTGAACCATCAGATCCTCCTCTCCACCCTCTCCCGAGCTGGGCATCTCCCGGCGCGGCTCACTCCTGGATTGCGTCCTACCTGACCGGTCGCTCCTACCAAGTGGCGTGGCGAGAAGCTGTCTCCGCACCACGTGCTCTCACCACTGGTGTCCCCCAGGCCTCAGTTCTAGGCCCTCTCCTATTCTCCCTATACACCAAGTCACCTGGCTCTGTCATATCCTCACATGGCCTCTCCTATCATTGCTACGCTGACGATACACAACTAATCTTCTCCTTTCCCCCTTCTGATAACCAGGTGGCGAATCGCATCTCTGCATGTCTGGCAGACATATCAGTATGGATGACGGATCACCACCTCAAGCTGAACCTTGGCAAGACGGAGCTGCTCTTCCTCCCGGGGAAAAAACTGCCCGTTCCATGATCTCGCCATCACGGTTGACAACTCCGTTGTGTCCTCCTCCCAGAGTGCGAAGAGCCTTGGCGTGACCCTGGACAACACCCTGTCGTTTCTCCGCTAACATCAAGGCGGTGACCCGATCCTGCAGGTTCATGCTCTACAACATTCGGAGAGTACGACCCTGCCTTACACAGGAAGCAGCACAGGTCCTAATCCAGGCACTTGTCATCTCCCCGTCTGGATTACTGCAACTTCGCTGTTGGCTGGGCTCCCTGCCTGTGCCATTAAACCCTACAACTCATCCAGAATGCCGCAGCCCGTCTGGTGTTCAACCTTCCCCAAGTTCTCTCACGTCACCCCGCTCCTCCGCACACTCCACTGGCTTCCAGTTGAAGCTCGCATCTGTTACAAGACCATGGTGCTTACCTATGGAGCTGTGAGGGAACGGCACCTCCGTACCTTCAGGCTCTGATCAGTCCCTACACCCAAACGAGGGCATTGCGTTCATCCACCTCTGGCCTGCTGGCTCCCCTTCCTCTGCGGAAGCATAGTTCCCGCTCAGCCCAGTCAAAACTATTCGCTGCTCTGGCACCCCAATGGTGGAACAAGCTCCCTCACGACACACAGGACAGCGGAGTCACTCACGACCTTCCGGAGACATTTGAAACCCCACCTCTTTAAGGAATACCTGGGATAGGATAAAGTAATCCTTCTCCCCCCCTAAAAAATAAATAAAATAAAATTTAAAATAAAAAATTAAACAATTATTTAAAAAAAAAAGACAAAAAAAAACAACTAAATGTGAAGTGGTTATCCCACTGGCTATAGGGTGAATGCACCAATTTGTAAGTCGCTCTGGATAACAGCGTCTGCTAAATGACGTAAATGTAAATGTAAATGTAAATGTGTGTCCAGTGTGTGTGTGTGTGTGTGTGTAGTGTGTGTGTGTGTGTGTGTTCAGTGTGTGTGTCCAGTGTGTGTGTGTGTGTGGGTGTGCAGTGTGTGTGTGTGTGTGTGTGTGTGTGTGTGTGTGTGTGTGTCTAGTATGTGTGTGTGTGTGTCCAGTGTGTGTGTGTGTCCAGTGTGTGTGTGTTTGTCCAGTGTGTGTGTATCAATTGTATTTTTGTGTGTGTGTTCAGTGTGTGTGTGTGTATCCAGTGTGTGTGTGTGTGTGTCCAGTGTGTGTGTGTGTCCAGTGTGTGTGTGTTCAGTGTGTGTGTGTCCAGTGTGTGTGTGTGTGTCCAGTGTGTGTGTGTGTATGTCCAGTGTGTGTGTGTGTCCAGTGTGTGTCAAGTGTGTCCAGTGTGTGTGTGTGTGTGTCCAGTGTGTGTGTGTGTGTGTGTGTGTCCAGTGTGTGTGTGTCCAGTGTGTGTGTGTGTGTGTGTGTGTGTGTGTGTGTGTGTTCAGTGTGTGTGTGTGTCCAGTGTGTGTGTGTGTGTGTGTCCAGTGTGTGTGTGTGTGTGTGTCTAGTGTGTGTATGTGTGTCCCAAGTGTGTTTGTGTGTGTGTGTCCAGTGTATGTGTGTGTGTGTGTGTGTGTGTGTGTTTGTCCTGCGTGTGTGTGTCCAGTGTGTGTGTGTGTGTGTGTGTGTCCAGTGTGAGTGTGTCCAGTGTGTGTGTGTGTTTGTCCAGTGTGTGTGTGTTTGTGTGTGTCCAGTCTGTGTGTGTGTGTGTGTGTGTGTGTGTCCAGTGTGTGTGTGTGTGTGTGTGTGTGTGTGTTTTTGTGTGTCCAGTCTGTGTGTGTGTGTGTGTGTCTCAAGTGTGTGTGTGTGTGTGTCCAGTGTGTGTGTGTCCAGTGTGTGTGCTGTGTGTGTGTGTGTGTATGTGTGTGTTTGTGTGTGTCCAGTGTGTGTGTGCATGTGTGTGTGTGTGTTTGTGTGTGTTGTGATGCCACGAGAGGCTACCGCTTCCAGCGGGGTTGCCCAAGTAGTGCAAGGAGTCCAGGTTCAACCAAAACAAGGATTTTTATTAAAGGTCTTCGGCAACTAACGAAATTATAACACAATTCTCTTCTTCCCCGAGCCCACCCTCCAGACCGTGTCTCCTCACCCCCACACACTCACCCCCAGTGTGTCCCTTCCCTTCAACCAAACCTTCAGCTCATCAGCTCCTGATTGGTTTCAGCTGCGTGGGAAGATTGGCCATAGAGGGTTGGAGTTCCCGACCATACCAGCAGATGGAGCCATAGCTGTCTGGGTTTGCAGCCATCTCAGGGGGATGTAACGTCCCCTCCAGGACACAGCCTCTCGTGACATCACAGTGTCCAGTGGGTGTGTGTGTCCAGTGTGTGTTTGTGTGTGTGTGTGTGTGTGTGTGTGTGCAGGTGTGTGTGTGTCCAGTGTGTGTGTGTGTCCAGTGTGTGTGTGTGTCTAGTGTGTGTGTGTGTCCAGTGTGTGTGTGTGTCCAGTGTGTGTGTGTGTGTGTGTGTTTGTGTGTGTTCAGTGTGTGTGTGTGTGTACGTGTCCGGTGTGTGTGTGTGTTTGTCCAGTGTGTGTGTGTGTGTGTGTGTGTGTTTGTCCAGTGTGTGTGTGTGTGTCCGGTGTGTGTGTGTCCAGTGTGTGACTGTGTCCAGTGTGTGAGTGTGTCCAGTGTGTGTGTGTGTCCAGTGTGTGTGTGTGTGTCCAATGTGTGTGTGTGTGTACAGTGTGAGTGTGTCCAGTGTGTGTGTGTATGTCCAGTGTGAGTGTGTCCAGTGTGTGTGTTTGTCCATTGTGTGTGTGTGTCTAGTGTGTGTGTGTGTGTGTCCAGTGTGAGTGTGTCCAGTGTGAGTGTGTCCAGTGTGTGTGTGTCCAGTGTGTGTGTGTGTGTATTTGTACAGTGTGTGTGTGTCCAGTGTGTGTGTGTGTCCAGTGTGTGTGTGTGTCCAGTGTGTGTGTGTCCAGTGTGTCCAGTGTGTGTGTGTGTGTGTGTCCAGTGTTACCATGGTTATTATTTACAGGGACACTGAGGAGTCACCATGAACACCATAAACCCCAAACCCTGGATAGAGGGGCTCAGTGAATGTGGAGTGGAATGTGTACAGGTGGGTCAGTGTGTCAGAGGAGACTCTGTAGAAGGACAGAGTGCCGGCTGGCCAGTCCAGATACACTCCTACTCTGTGGGAGCTGGAGGAGGGGACGTCTATGGTAGTGGACTTATCATTGTGACAGGCAGAGTAATGGTTGTCAAAGCAGAACAGACTCCAGGACTTGTCATTACATCCAATCCCACAGTCCTTACCCTCTCCTCTCCTGCTGATTCCTTTATATGTCACTCCTATACCAGCCCATCTCCCACTCCACTCTACCTCCCAGTAACAGCGCCCAGTCAGACCCTCTCTACACAGCACCTGTCCCCAGTCCTCAAATCTCTCTGGGTGATCAGGATACGGCTGCTTCTCTCTCCTACCTGTCACCTTTCTGTTCTCCTCAGACAGAGAGAGGAATCTGTCTACTGTGTTTAGGTCCAGTGTGAGATCACAGACATCTGATGGATGAAACCAGACACAATATTAGAAATCATCATCATTCACATTAGAACGTTAACTCACTTTTCACTAATTTATTTAATGTAGATGTTTCTAGGTATCAAAAGGAGATGTTAAGGTAACTTGAGACTTGTTGAATGATCATATGTTATACTGTATGGTAATATAAAACACACTTATTCCTGTTAATTACACACACACACACACATCCTGAACACACACACACATCCCGAACACACACACACACACACACACACACACCTTCATGCATGCATTAACACACACACACATTTCTAAAGTAACACAAACACGGACACACACAATGTCAAAGCAACTCTTTTTGAACTTTGGTGTCCCTGATTTGTGCATCTGTAGAACTACAGCTGATATTTAATATGACCAAGTAAGTAATGATGGTGGTCTTTGACTTTGACTTCACTTGAATTAAGACTTATTCTTAGTCATATTCTTCACAGCAGTCAACACTCACATTTTCTAGGTCCAGGTTTCATTCTGTTCTCTCCACCATGTTCCACACTGTAGCGGTAAGCAGAAGAACAGACAGTCATTGAGGGATACACCTGAACTCACACACACACACACACACACTGGACGCACACACTGTATACACACACACTGGACACAGTGTGTGTGTCCAGTGTGTGTCCAGTGTGTATCCAGTGTGTGTCCAGTGTGTGTGTGTGTGTGTGTTGGTCCAGTGTGTGTGTGTGTCCAGTGTGTGTGTGTGTTTCCAGTGTGTGTGTCCATTGTGTGTGTGTGTCCAGTGTGTGTGTATGTCTAGTGTGTGTGTGTGTGTGTGTGTGTGTGTGTCTAGTGTATGTGTGTGTGTCTAGTGTGTGTGTGTTTGTCCAGTGTGTGTGTGTGTCCAGTGTATGTGTGTGTCCAGTGTTTGTGTTTGTGTGTCCAGAGTGTGTGTGTGTGTGTGTGTGTCCAGTGTGTGTTTGTTTGTGTGTGTGTCCAGTGTGTGTTTGTGTGTGTGTGTGTGTGTCCAGTGTGTGTCCAGTGTGTGTGTGTTTGTGTGTGTGTCCAGTGTGTGTTTGTATTTGTGTGTGTGTGTGTGTGTGTTTGTGTGTGTGTCCAATGTGTGTTTGTGTGTGTGTGTATGTGTCCAGTGTGTGTCCAGTGTGTGTGTCCGGTGTGTGTCCAGTATGTGTGTGTGTGTGTGTGTGTGTGTGTGTGTGTGTGTGTGTGTCCAGTGTGTGTGTGTGCGTGTGTGTCCAGTGTGTGTGTGTGTGTGTGTCCAGTGTGTGTGTGTGTGTTTGTCCAGTGTGTGTGTGTGTCCAGTGTGTGTGTGTTTGTTTAGTGTGTGTGTGTTTGTCCACTCTGTGTGTGTGTCTAGTGTGTGTGTGTGTGTGTCCAGTGTGAGTCTGTGTGTGTGTCCAGTGTGTGTGTTTGTCCAGTGTGTGTGTGTGTGTGTGCGTCCTTTGTGTGTGTGTGTTCCTTTGTGTGTATGTGTCCAGTGTGTGTGTGTGTGTGTGTGTGTGTCAGTGTGTGTGTGTGTCCAGTGTGTGTACAGATACACGTGCATACCTACACACACTGGACACACAGACACACACACACACACACACACACACACACACACACACACACAATTGGACACACACACACACACACACACACGGACACACACACACACGGACACACACACACAAACACACACACACACGCACACTGGACCCACACACACACACACTGGACACACACACACACACCTCACACACACACACACACACACACACACGCACACTGGACCCCACACACACACACACACACAGTCTTTATATAACTTAGTCCAAGTGGTGGTCAGAATGTTTGTCTTAACTAGCCTGATAACTCCAACATGTCTGATATGAACATTGACATAAACCCTCTACATACTTGAGTTTCTCCAGTCTGCAGTGTGGATCCTCCAGTCCAGCAGAGAGCAGTCTGACTCCTGAGTCTCCTGGGTGATTGTAGCTCAGGTCCAGCTCTCTCAGGTGTGAGGGGTTTGACTTCAGAGCTGAGACCAGAGAAGCACAGCCTTCCTCTGTGACTAGACAGCCTGACAGCCTGCAAAGAGTCAAATCATATTAAAACCAAACTGTTATTCTTTGGTGGTGAAAATAGTGGCAGTATATTTTTTTCACCGTTTAGAAATGAAAGCACTTTATGTATCTATTCCCCCTATTTGAAAAGTCATACAGTGGGGAAAAAAATTATTTAGTCAGCCACCAATTGTGCAAGTTCTCCCACTTAAAAATATGAGAGAGGCCTGTCATTTTCATCATAGGTACACGTCAACTATGACAGACAAAATGAGAAAAATATCCAGAAAATCACATTGTAGGATTTTTAATGAATTTATTTGCAAATGATGGTGCAAAATAAGTATTTGGTCAATAACAAAAGTTTCTCAATACTTTGTTATATTTCCTTTGTTGGCAATGACACAGGTCAAACGTTTTCTGTAAGTCTTCACAAGATTTCCACACACTGTTGCTGGTATTTTGGGCCCATTCCTCCATGCAGATCTCCTCTAGAGCAGTGATGTTTTGGGGCTGTCGCTGGGCAACACAGACTTTCAACTCCCCTCCAAAGATTTTCTATGGGGTTGAGATCTGGAGACTGGCTAGGCCACTCCAGGACCTTGAAAGTCCTGGAGTGGCCCACTCCTCGTTGCCCGGGCGGTGTGTTTGGGATCATTGTCATGCTGAAAGACCCAGCCACGTTTCATCTTCAATGCCCTTGCTGATGGAAGGAGGTTTTCACTCAAAATCTCACGATACATGGCCCCATTCATTCTTTCCTTTACACGGATCAGTCGTCCTGGTCCATTTGCAGAAAAACAGCCCCAAAGCATGATGTTTCCACCCCCCATGCTTCACAGTAGGTATGGTGTTCTTTGGATGCAACTCAGCATTCTTCGTCCTCCAAACACGACGAGTTGAGTTTTTACCAAAAAGTTATATTTTGGTTTCATCTGACCATATGACATTCTCCCAATCCTCTTCTGGATCATCCAAATGCACTCTAGCAAACTTCAGATGGGCCTGGACATGTACTGTCTTAAGCAGGGGGACACGTCTTGCACTGCAGGATTTGAGTCCCTGGCGGCGTAGTGTGTTACTGATGGTAGGCTTTGTTACTTTGGTCCCAGCTCTCTGCAGGTCATTCACTAGGTCCCCCTGTGGTTCTGGGATTTTTGCTCACCGTTCTTGTGATCATTTTGACCCCATGGGGTGAGATCTTGCGTGGAGCCCCAGATCGAGGGAGATTATCAGTGGTCTTGTATGTCTTCCATTTCTTAATAATTGCTCCCACAGTTGATTTCTTCAAACCAAGCTGCTTACCTATTGCAGATTCAGTCTTCCCAGCCTGGTGCAGGTCTACAATTTTGTTTCTGGTGTCCTTTGACAACTCTTTGGTCTTGGCCATAGTGGAGTTTGGAGTGTGACTGTTTGAGGTTGTGGACAGGTGTCTTTTATACTGATAACAAGTTCAAACAGGTGCCATTAATACAGGTAACGAGTGGAGGACAGAGGAGCCTCTAAAGAAGAAGTTACAGGTCTGTGAGAGCCAGAAATCTTGCTTGTTTGTAGGTGACCAAATACTTATTTTCAACCATAATTTGCAAATACATTTATTAAAAATCCTACAATGTGATTTTCTGGATTTTTTTTTCTCAATTTGTCTGTCATAGTTGACGTGTACCTATGATGAAAATTACAGGCCTCTCTCATCTTTTTAAGTGGGAGAACATGCACAATAGGTGGCTGACTAAATACTTTTTCCCCCACTGTAAGTATTCTGACCATTTGACTTAGTGTATTAAAGTTGTCAAAAGTTGAGTATTTGGTTGTGAACTCATTGGTTGCATTTGCAGTTTGTTTTGGTTGTGTTTTGGGTTATGTTTTGTCCAATAGTAACTGAATGGTGGATGATGACTGGAGTATTTTTCTGTCTAAGTGAGTAGATAACATGTTTCTAAACACTACTAAATTAATCCTGATGATGCCATGATTAACAAAAATTATGAATGAATCATGAATAATAATGAGTGAGAAAGTTACAGAGGCTACAACAAAACATGCTAACCTCTCACCATTACCAATAACAGAGGGGTATGATCCTTGTTCCTCTGTAACTTTCTCATTCATCATCATTCACGATTCATTCATGATTATTCATAATCATGGTAGCATCCACATGAATGTAGAAGTGTTCAGAAACATCTTCTATTCTTACTGACAATACAAGTGAATTGACTCCAAAATGACAGGACATTATTCACCATTCAGTTTCTATTGGAAAAACATCATCCAAAACACAACCAAGACAAACTGCAAATGTATTCAACAAGTTTGTAGAATCACAGGCTTGACATAATCACTGCAGGTAAGGAATATGGGACCAAATACTAAACTTATGACTACTTCAATACAATATAAGTGAATATGTCCAAATTATTAAGACCTTTTCAAATGGGAGAACTAGATACATAAAGTGCTTTCATTTCTAAACAGTAACACAGATATGTATGAATACCCTCAAATAAAAGGTGACATTAAATACTGTCACCTAATATGAAACATTCTATCTCAAATCCAAAATGCTGGAGCATAGCTCCAAATGTAAAACTGTAAGCTTCACTGTCCAAACACATATGGTGTGGACTATGTGTGCCTGGTGGATCTGTGGATCTGGTGAACAGTTATCACTTGTTGACCAACTACAGGAATACTGACCTCAGAGTCTCCAGTTTACAGTGGGGATTCCCCAGTCCAGCAGAGAGCAGCTTCACTCCTGAATCCTTCAGGTCATTGATACTCAGGTCCAGCTCTCTCAGGTGTGAGGGGTTTGACTTCAGAGCTGAGACCAGAGAAGCACAGCCTTCCTCTGTGACTAGACAGCGTGACAGCCTGCAAAGAGTCAAATCATATTAAAACCACACTGCTATTCTTTGGTGGTCAAAATAGTGGCAGTATATTTTTTTCAACATATTCAGATATATCAGTGTCCTGAAACCTGCCATATCTATTCATAAATGAATGTTTCATTATTAGAAATGACAAATTATCAAAGTATTGCTTGTAGATAGAAAAATGCATATTACAAATATTTGAGTAGACTGACCAGAGCAGTTTAAAAAGCAGTATCAGTCAAAAGACAGACAGTGAGGTATCAGATTTAGATTGTATTGAGTATACAGTCCACACCATATCTAGTTTGACAGTGAAACTGACATTTTAAATGTGGCTCTATACTCCAGCATTTTGATTTGAGATCAAATGTTTCATATGAGGTGACAGTATATAATGTCACCTTTTATTTGAGGGTATTTTAATACATATCTGTTTCACCGTTTAGAAATGAAAGCACTTTATTTTACTAGTCCCCCCATTTGACGAAGTCAACGTATTCTGACCATTTGACTAATAGTGTATTAACGTAGTCAAAAGTTGAGTATTTGGTTGTAAACTCGTTGGTTGTATTTGCAGTTTGTTTTGGGTTATGTTTTGCCCAATAGTAACTGAATGGTGGATGATGACTGGAGTAATTTTCTGTCTAAGTGAGTAGATAACAGGTTTCTGTAGCTGTGCCACTAGAGATCCTGGTTCGAATCCAGGCTCTGTCTTAGCCGGCCGCGACCCGGAGACCCATGGGGCGGCGCACAATTGGCCCAGCGTCGTCCAGGTTAGGGGAGGGAATGGCCGGCAGGGATGTAGTTTGGTTGGTAGAGCATGGCGTTTGCAACGCTAGGGTTGTGGGTTCGATACCCACGGGGCCAGTATGAAACAATTTAATAAAAAATAATGTATGCACTCACTAACTGTAAGTCGCTCTGGATAAGAGCGTCTGCTAAATGACTAAAATGTAAATGTTTCTAAACACTACTAAATGAATCCTAATGATGCCATGATTAAGAAAAATCATGAATGAATCATGAATAATAATGAGTGAGAAAGTTACAGAGGCTACAACAAAACATGCTAACCTCTCACCATTACCAATAACAGAGGGGGTATGATCCTTGTTCCTCTGTAACTTTCTCATTCATCATCATTCACGATTCATTCATGATTATTCATAATCATGGTAGCATCCACATGAATGTAGAAGTGTTCAGAAACATCTTCTATTCTTACTGACAATACAAGTGAAGTGACTCCAAAATGACAGGACATTATTCACCATTCAGTTTCTATTGGGAAAAACATAATCCAAAACACAACCAAGACAAACTGCAAATGCATTCAACAAGTTTTTAGAATCACAAGCTTGATGTAATCACTGCAGGCAAAGAATATTCAAAGACCAAACACTAAAACACTAAACATTGGACTAAATTAATTTGTCCAAATACTTATGACTTTTTCAAATGGGAGAACTACATACATTAAGTGCTTTCATTTCTAAACAGTAAAACAGGTACAGTCGTATGAAAAAGTTTGGGCACCCCTGACAATTTCCATGATTTCCATTTATAAATAATTGGGTGTTTGGATCAGCAATTTCATTTTGATCTATCAAATAACTGATGGACACAGTCATATTTCAGGAGTGAAATTAGGTTTATTGGATTAACAGAAAATATGCAATATGCATCAAAACGAAATTAGACAGGTGCATAAATTTGGGCACCCCAACAGAAAAATCACATCAATATTTAGTAGAGCCTCCTTTTGCTAAAATAACAGCCTCTAGATGCTTCCTATAGCCTCTAATGAGTGTCTGATTCTGGATGAAGGTATTTTGGACCATTTCTCCTTACAAAACATCTCCACTTCAGTTAGGTTTGATGGTTGCCAAGCATGGACAGCCTGCTTCAAATCATCCCACAGATTCTCAATGATATTCAGGTCTGGGGACTGGGATGGCCATTCCAGAACATTGTACTTGTTCCTCTGCATAAATGCCCGGGTAGATTTTGAGCAGTGTTTTGGGTCGTTGTCTTGTTGGAATATTCAGCCCCGGCGTAACTTCAACTTTGTGTCTGATTCTTCAACATTATTGCCAAGAATCTGCTGATATTGAGTGGAATCCATGCTACCCTCAACTTTAACAATATTCCCAGTACCGGCACTGGCCATACAGCCCCACAGCATGATGGAACCCCCACCAAATTTGACTGTGGGTAGCAAGTGTTTTTCTTGGAACGCTGTGTTCTTTTGCCGCCATGCATAACGCCCCTTATTATGACCTTATAACTCAATCTTTGTTTCATCAGTCCACAGCACCTTATTCCAAAATGAAGCTGGCTTGTCCAAATGTGCGTTTGCATACCTCAAGCGACTCTGTTTGTGGCGTGTGTGCAGAAAAGGCTTCTTCCGCATCACTCTCCCGTACAGCTTCTCCTTGTGCAAAGTGCGCTGCATTGTTGAACGATGCACAGTGACACCATCTGCAGCAAGATGATGTTGTAGGTCTTTGGAGGTGGTCTGTGGGCTGTTTTTGACCGTTCTCACCATCCTTCGCCTTTGCCTCTCCGATATTTTACTTGGCCTGCCACTTCTGGCCTTAACAAGAACTGTGCCTGTGGTCTTCCATTTCCTCACAATGTTCCTCACAGTGGACACTGACAGCTTACATCTCTGCGATAGCTTTTTGTATCCTTCTCCTAAACAATAATGTTGAACAATCTTTGTTTTCAGGTCATTTGATAGTTGTTTTGAGGCCCCCATGTTGCCACTCTTCCGAGGAGAGTCAAAGAGAACAACAACTTGCAATTGGCCACCTTAAATACCTTTTCTCATGATTGGATGCATGTGTTTATGAAGTTCAAGGCTTAATGAGTTCACCAAACCAATTGTGTGTTCCAATTAATCAGTGCTAAGTAGTTACAGGTATTCAAATCAACAGAATGACAAGGGTGCCCAAATTTTTGCATAGCCTATTTTTTCACATCTGATTTAATTTCATACAACTTAATATTGCTACACTAAAAATCTTTGTCTGGACAATACCCCAGTACTCAGCTTTTATTAGAAAGTTAATGGCATGCCACTGTGATCATTTTCTGTGATGACAGAGTAAATTATTATGCAGCCTCAGAGGGGTGCCCAAACTTTTTCATACGACTGTATGTATGAATACCCTCAAATAAAAAGTGACATTCTGTCCTGTTGCCTAATATGAAACAATTTCAAATCCAAAATGATGGAGCATAGCGCCAAATTTAAAACTGTAAACTTCACTGTCCAAACACATATGGTGTGGACTATGTGTGCCTGGTAAACACATGTGGATCTGGTGAACAGTTATCACTTGTTGACCAACTACAGGAATACTGACCTCAGAGTCTCCAGTTTACAGTGGGGATTCCCCCAGTCCAGCAGAGAGCAGCTTCACTCCTGAATCCTTCAGGTCATTGTTACTCAGATCCAGCTCTCTCAGGTGTGAGGGGTTTGACCTCAGAGCTGAGACCAGAGAAGCACCAGCCTTCCTCTGTGACTAGACAGCCTGACAGCCTGCAAAGAGTCAAATCATATTAAAACCACACTGCTATTCTTTGGTGGTGAAAATAGTGGCAGTATATTTTTTCTACATATTAAGATACATCAGTGTCCTGAAACCTGCCATATCTATTAATACATTAATGTATCATTATTAGAAATTATAATAATATTGCTTGTAGAGAGAAACATGTGTAGTACAATTATTTGAGTAGACTGACCAGAGCAGTTTAAAAAGCAGTATTAGTCAAAAGACAGACAGTGAGGTATCAGATTTAGATTATATTGAGTATACAGTCCACACTATATCTATTTTGACAGTGAAGCTAACATTTTAAATGTGGCTCTATGCTCATTTTGGATTTGAGATCAAATGTTTCATATGAGGTGACAGTATATAATGTCACCTTTTATTTGAGGGTATTTTTATACAAGTCTGTTTCACCATTTAGAAAAATAAAAGCCCTTTATGTATCTACTCCCACTTTTTCAAGAAGTCACTAAGTATTCTGACCAATTAACTTATAGTGTATTAAAGTAGACAAAAGCTGAGTATTTGGTCCCAAATTCTTTGAATGCAATACCTAAATCAAGCCTGTGACTGCCATGATTAAGAAAAATCATGAATGAATCATGAATAATAATGAGTGAGAAAGTTACAGAGGCTACAACAAAACATACTAACCTCTCACCACTACCAATAACAGAGGGTATGATCCTTGTTCCTCTGTAACCTTCTCATTCATCATCATTCACGATTCATTCATGATTATTCATAATCATAGTAGCATCCACATGAATGCAGAAGTGTTCAGAAACATATTCTATTCTTACTGACAATACAAGTGAAGTGACTCCAAAATGACAGGACATTATTCACCATTCAGTTTCTATTGGGGGAAACATAATCCAAAACACAACCAAAACAAATTGCAAATGTATTCAACAAGTTTGTAGAATCACAAGCTTGATGTAATCACTACAGGCATGGAATATCGGACCAAATACTAAACTTATGACTACTTTAATACAATATAAATGAATTTGTCCAAATAATTATGACTTTTTCAAATGGGAGAACTAGACACATAAAGTGCTTTCATTTCTAAACTGTAAAATATATATGAATATCCTCAAATAAAAGGTGACATTCTGTACTGTTGCCTAATATGAAACATTCTATCTCAAATCCAAATTGCTGGAGCATAGCACCAAATGTAAAACTGTAAGCTTCACTGTCCAAACACATATGGTGTGGACTATGTGTGCCTGGTAAACACATGTGGATCTGGTGAACAGTTATCACTTGTTGACCAACTACAGGAATACTGACCTCAGAGTCTCCAGTTTACAGTGGGGATTCCCCAGTCCAGCAGAGAGCAGCTTCACTCCTGAATCCTTCAGGTCATTGTTACTCAGATCCAGCTCTCTCAGGTGTGAGGGGTTTGACTTCAGAGCTGAGACCAGAGAAGCACAGCCTTTCTCTGTGACTCCACAGCCTGACAGCCTGACAGAGAGATCATCATGATTTCACAAAATGTTAATTTAACACCAGTAGTGTAGAAGGACAATGGCAGATGCATTTGGTTTATTCTCTTAAACAACATATAGATTAATCTTCCGTCTCCTAGAATTGCATGGTCATATTGTTATACTAATGTGAACACCAATGCACTGATTCAATATGTTATTTCATAATACATATTTTTCTCTAATCTTAATATGTTGTCCTGATGATTAGTACTTAAATGTCATTTTATGTACTCACAGAGCAGCTCTGGGAGGCTTTGACCACTGGCAGCAGCCTCAGAAGACCTTCCTCTGATCTGGAGTATTTCTTCAGGTCAAACACTTCCAGCTCCTTTTCTGAAGTCAGCAACACAAAGACCAGAGCTGACCACTGTGCAGGTGACAGTTTGGCTTCTGAGAGACTTCCTGATCTCAGGTAGATTTGGATCTCCTCCACTAGAGAATGGTCATTCAGTTCATTCAGACAGTGGAACAGATTGATGCACCTCTCTGGAGAGGGATTCTTCCTGATCTTCTTCTTGATGTACTTGACTGTTTCTTCATGGCTCTGTGAGCTGCTTCTTGTCTTTGTCAGTAGACCTCGTAAGTGATTCTGATTGGACTCCAGTGAGAGTCCCAGAAGGAAGCGGAGGAAAAGGTCCAGGTTTCCTGTCTCACTTCGTAAGGCTTTATCCACAGCACTCTTGTAGACAGTAACTTTACGCTTCTGTCTGATCCTCACAGAAAAGTTGCTGGATGTTGATTGAGGTTCGGCCATTAGATTCTCATTGTTGTTGATGAATGAGAGGAACACATATACAGCAGCCAGAAACTCCTGAATGCTCAGATGCACGAAGCAGTACACCTTGTCCTGGTACAGCACACATTCCTCTTTAAAGAGCTGAGTGCACAATCCTGAGTACACTGAGGCTTCATTGACATCAATGCCAGCCTTTTTCAGGTCTTTTTCATAGAAAATCAGATTGCCGTCAACAAGCTGTTGAAAAGCCAGTTTTCCCAGTGACAGAATGCTCTCTTTATTCCAGTGTGGACCTGTCTCTTCTTTCCCAAGATACTTTTCATTCTTCTGTTTGGTATGAAACTCCACAAGGTGCGTGTACATCTCAGTCAGAGTCTTGGGCATCTCTTCTGTCTTGTCTGTACTCAACATGTGTTCAAGGACTGTTGCAGAAATCCAACAGAAGACTGGAATGTGGCACATGATGTGGAGGCTCCTTGATGTCTTTATGTGGGAGATGATTCTGCTGGCCAGGTCCTCATCACTGAATCTCTTCCCTGAAGTACTCCTCCTTCTGTGGGTCATTAAACCCTCGTACCTCTGTCACCTGGTCAACACACCCTGAAGGGATCTGATTGGCTGCTGGGGGTCGGGTAGTTATCCAGAGGAGAGCAGAGGGAAGCAGATTTCCCTTGATGAGATTTGTCAGCAGAACATCCACTGAGGTTGACTCTGTGACGTCCCAACAAATCTTGTTCTTCTGGAAGTCTAGGGGCAGTCGGCACTCATCCAGACCATCAAAGATGAACAGAACTTTGTACTTGTCATAGTTGGAGATCCTTGATTCTTTGGTTTCCATTGAGAAGTGATTGAGAAGTTCAATGAAAGTGTGTTTTTCCTTTTTCATCAAATTCAGCTCCCGAAAGGGAATGAAAATACAAATTGGACATCCTGATTTGCTTTTCCTTCAGCCCAGTCCAGAATGAACTTCTGCACAGAGACTGTTTTTCCAATGCCAGCGACTCCCTTTGTCAGCACAGTTCTGATAAGTTTGTCTTGTCCAGTTAAAGGTTTGAAGACGTCGTTACATTTGATTGCAGTCTCTGGTCTTGCTTGTTTCCTGGTTGTTGTCTCAATCTGTCTCAGCTCATGTTCATTATTGACCTCTCCTGTTCCACCCTCTGTGATGTAGAGCTCTGTGTAGATCTTATTGAGAAGTGTTGGGTTTCCTTGTTTAGCGATCCCCTCAAATACACATTGAAACTTCTTCTTTAGATTAGATTTGAGTTCACGTTGGCAAATCATAGCAAGCTCATCTGAATGAAGAAATAACATAGAGGATATTAATATTACGTCTGTTTTAATGCCTACAGTATTCTAGGACTGTTATAATATTTTAAATTATAATAATTTCTTCACTTAACTGACTGTATAAATGTGTAAATGTTTTCATAATGCATTACAGACTGGAGTGACTGATTATATTATTATTGTCTCTCTCTCTACTCTCTCTCTCTCTCTCTCTCTCTCTCTCTCTCTCTCTCTCTCTCTCTCTCTCTCTCTCTCTCTCTCTCTCTCTCTCTCTCTCTCTCTATTAATCACCACAACACATCCCTGCTGCTACTTGATGAGGTCACTAGGTGTTGTGTGTTAAGGCTGCTACAATATCATTGAGTTACACAGCTACTTTAGCTGTACTTTAGCTACAGCTTTTAAATGTTTGTTCTAAAACAGCATTAAACATGAGGCAGACAGCTCTTACTTTTCTCCAGTGTGTCAGCAAGCTCCTTCTGGTTCATTTTCCTCAGGACGTGCACAGTGATCTTCAGAGCCCCTCTCTGGCACTGCTCTCCTGCTTCTCATCTTCAGCATCCACCACTTCCTTATCCTGCTTCTGACTCTCAAAGCCTTCTGGGAGTTCTGGACTAAGAATCCTCTTGAACATCTTCAGCTCGTTCTTCACAAATGTCATAATATTCTCTTCAAGCAACTGAAATAAATTAAGTAAATAAGTTAAGCAAGAGACTAAATGCTTTCTCATTAACACATGAATGAATGATTGACAGATCAACTTTACTTGAGTGTAAACAAAAGCAAATGTACATAACAGGACCACATACACTGAATATGGAGGCCAGGTCTGTTTGATGACTCTGGGAAGACTGACCACTGAGAATCTCTGACTCTGATCTCTCCTGTTGGTTTCTGGGGACAAAACTTCAGATTACATCTCCTCATCCAGGGAGTGCACACACACACACACACACGCACACACACACACACACACACACACACACACACACACACACACACACACACACACACACACACACACACACACACACACACACAGGGAGGGAATGTTGTGTTAGTTTAATATTGTTTCAGGACTATGAAAATGGAAAAAATTATTAGCCTATGGATTATGAAAACAACAAAAATAAATGGGAAAATGGGAGAGGAGAAATGACTAGAGACAGTGTTGTTTAACTCACTGACCATGACCCATGAGTTCTTCTTACCTTTGTTCAGTAGAAAAGTCTCCCTCTCTAAACATTATAGGATGGTCCATAGACCAGTCACTCTTCATGGACACACAGCTGGGTCCAGGGGAGGCTGGCCTCTCCTGTTTGATTGGACTTCAACACAACAGAGACAAACATTACATCTCTCATCTACCCTGAGATCAGATGGGAAAACAATAGTTTCATTCCAAAACGCTATATATCCATTTTCAGAAATGTTCGTAATGTAGATTTTATTGTTTAAAGAAATTATGAAATGATGGGCTCCCGAGTGGCGCAGCAGTGTGCTACAGACACCCTGGATCGATTCCAGGCTGTATCACAACCGGCCATGATTTGGAGTCCCATAGGGCGGACACAATTGGCCCAGCTTCGTCCGGGATTGGCCGGTGTAGGCCGTCATTGTAAATAAGAATTTGTTCTTAACTGACTTGCCTAGTTAAATAAAGGTTAAATAAAAATTAATAAATGAAAGAGATAGGTGTTTTTTCACTATCCAATCATGGCATGCGATTGTTCAATGACAGACATGTATTTGTTTAAAATCTATCACTTGATGGTTTCATTTCAGAGAGACAAATAATCATGTTTTTGTGCAAAAAGTTGTATATCTGCCTTACTCTCAGAGAAATAAGTAGTACTAATAGTTTTACACAGTAATAATATATATATCTGCCTCACTCTCAGAGAAATAAGTAGTACTGCTAGGTTTTACACAGTAATAATATATCTGCCTCACTCTCAGAGAAATAAGTAGTACTGCTAGGTTTTACACAGTAATAATATATATCTGCCTCACTCTCAGAGAAATAAGTAGTACTGCTTAGTTTAACACAGTAATAATATATATCTGCCTCACTCTCAGAGAAATAGAGTAGTACTGCTAGGTTTTACACAGTAATAATATATATATCTGCCTCACTCTCAGAGAAATAAGTAGTACTACTAAGTTTTACACAGCAATAATATATCTGCCTCACTCTCAGAGAAATAAGTAGTACTGCTAGGTTTTACACAGTCAAATGTGGCCGACCGGCTCGATTCGGTCTTATGTAGCAAAATTTGAAATGGTGTTTTTTACATTGGATAAAAGTAGAGACTCAGCTAGAAAAAGGTATATCATACACTACAGTTGAGGAACAATGGGAAAGTAATTCTGCTTTGAAAGATGATAAACTTGTAACCTCAATTTTGAGAAAATGGCCTTTGAATGTTTTGGTTCACCTACTGGAGAGCTCTTCTTTATCTACAGTGGTGTTACTTTGGCAGATAATGTCACCCATCTAAATAAATAGTTTTTTAAATATAGTTAACTAAATGTATGGTGTTTTTGGTTTATGTCAGTTTCATTGTTTGTTATGCTATACATTGTTATTTTATGGTTGCAAGTGGTAAAAATGAACTTGAAAATGTCATATTTTGCAATTCTGAGTAATTACTACTTTAGTAAGGATTTACACGTTATTCAGTACTACTGCAGTTGCTAAATAATTCCAATAGATGGCAGCATAAGACCACGAATGACATTTCAGAAGGTTAGTTTAGTTTTCTCCCTGGATACAACACCACTCCCCCTCACAGGAAAACTCCTGCACACGCTTTTTACTGTCCCTTTCCACACTGCTAATGCAAGAGGAACGACTGAAAAAGCATTTAACAGATTACTGTGAAATAATATAATGATGATTCAGGTTTATTATTAGCTGTTTCTATGCTCATGTTTTGAAATTATACTTCATTACTATAATGATTATAAATAAGCCTGAACATTAATTTAGTCACCTCTGGTTGAGAAAAACGTATTTTCCTAGTACATTCATTGTCGGATTCATCAACCAGCAGCGAGCACTCTGCCTTCTAGCGCAAGCGGGGGCATGTTGAGGTACATTTGCTAACCGTGAGGGTTGCATTATCAGGGGGAAAACTACCCGCCCTCCAAGACACATACAGCACCCGATGTCACAGGAAGGCCAAAAATATCATCAAGGACATCAACCACCCGAGCCACTGACTGTTCACCTCACTATCATCCAATAGCGAGGTCAGTACAGGTGCATTAAAGCTGGGACCGAGAGACTGAAAAACAGCTTCTATCTCAAGGCCATCAGACTGTTAAATATCCATCACTAGCACATTAGAGGCTGCTGCTGCCTATTGAAATCACTGGCCACTCTAAGAAATGGAACACTAGTCACTTTAATAATTTTTACATATCTTGCACTACTCATCTCATATGTATATACTGTATTCTATAATATACTATTGTATCTTAGTCCATGCCGCTCTGTCATTGCTTGTCCATGTATGTATTCTTAAATTCCATTCCTTACTAGTTTTGTGTGTATTGGGTATATGTTGTGAAATTGTTAGATATTACTTGTTAGATATTACTGCACTGTCGGAACTAGAAGCACAAGCATTTCGCTACACCCGCTATAACATCCGCTAAACACGTGTATGTGACAAATAACATTTGATTTGATTTGATGTAATTTATTGGCGGGCTGGAAGATGCACTCTTGTCTTTTCTATTCCGAGAGTTGTTTACTCCCAATATCAGATATTAAAGATCATTTTTTATAATACATGTATACTAGGGTTGAAGGTTAGTGCATCTGACTAGTGATTATTTACCCGGGGTTCAACACCTGCTATAGTCACTATTTAATTGCTCTTCCAAAAGCATCACAGGCCTAATATGAGACATATAGCTAACTAAAGTAATGAGTGTCCATTTTAGAAAATCATGGACATATAGTATTTGGTTGCATAATATTTTATGTCAATCATATTGCTGTTTGTAGCCTATAACTGATGCTTCGTGGTCTTATGCTGCCATCTATTGAAATATTTAGCAATTAAAAGTTATTAGTTCACGTACAGACGTTGGTGAGGCAGCTGAGAAATAAAGTGTAATTAGATCAGTCTCAAACCTGCCCCACGCCAATTGCTGGACTTTCACACAGAGGTTACTAGGTCACCAATTCAAACCACATTTGAAAAATAAAACAAATGTGTCTTATTTATCAAGTGTTCTGTCTTGCAATAATACATATAATAAAATAACAACAAAATAATCAAAACACTATTTAATACTATAATTGTATTTACTAAGATAATATTATTACTAAAATAGTTTCTAAAAGTGTTCTAGACTACCCTACCCTAAATTTAGGGGGTTAGGGGTTACGGCTAAAATAGGTTATAAGTAGGGTAAGAGTTTCTGTATAGCACTTTGTGACATCTGCTGGTGTAAAAAGGGCTTTATAAACAGGGGTGCACATAACTGGTCCGCAGGTACGCATAAGCACGACAAAAATCAGGAATGCGTAATGCCACTTGTGTTACTACGCGCACTTTGCGTACTTGGGACCAATCTTCTCATCTAACCTTACACATGACATGTTGCTTGTCAACTACTGTCAGGGATGTCAAAAAGCAACAGACATTAAGCAGCTTCTTTGGCGTTTCGCCACCTACAAAGAAACGCCAACTGGAGCCAGAGCCGAAAATACTTTTTTCGGAAAAGTGGCTCCAAGATGTGCAGTGGCTTGAAGCTAACGATGAGCGCACTGAAATGTGGTGCAAGATTTGGCCGCTCAAATCCACATCTAGCAGACAAAACAGGTGCATTTTTATAAAGGCTCAAAGAATTTCAACCCTCCTTTATTTGACAAACATGAGAAAGAGCAAGGAGCACACGAATATGGCGCAAGCCATTGCTAAGCTAGCTGAGAAGAAATGTCCAGTCGCCCACTTGCCAGATGGCGAGACAAGCTGAATGAAGAACAGCGGCAAGCTCTGTTTAATATTTTTTCTCCTCGCCTTCCATAAAGCTAAACCGCACGTCCCATGTCTTCCTATTCTGAGGATGTTCCTTTACTGAAGCGGCTGGAGTAAATGTCGGAGGTGCAGCATATCATTCACGTGAAGGGGGCACACGGATCATGCAGAGCATCGCTCACCCATCAGCGGGTGGTTACTGAGCCAGGTTGCAGTCTGCTGAATTTTGGGGGCTGCATTTTTATGGATCTGAGGACATCACAAAAACTGAGCAGGAAATCGTTTACATTGTGTCTGTGTCCAGCAACGGAGAGTTTACTTCGGACTTTATTGGACTGATTGAATTGGGTGCTGACCGAACTGCGCAGCCATAACAGACAGACTTGTGAGACTTTTTCAGGACACAGGCTTGGATGACTGGACAACAAAGTTGGTCGCTGTGTGCACAGACGGCTGCTGTTAAGCGTAGGTATCTACAACGGCGTTGTGCCAAAACTCCCGCAACTTGCTGCGGTTGGAGACTCCCTTGTGCACATTCTGTGCACGGTCACACACTGGAGAATTGCGCGAAATCAGCTGATCGTAGCGTTCCTTACTGTGAGACATTTAATCGCTCTGTGGTCAAGCTGCTGCAGTTTTATTTACAAAAGGTGGGAGCAAAAAAAACTGCTGCACTGAATAAGCTATGTGAAGAAAATGGGGATCTCCTTTGTGAAACTGGGTAAGTTTCATAATATCAGATGGTCTGCATGGAGGCATGAAACACTTAAAAATATCAAGACTATTGCCAGCCATTAATATGCAACTGGTTACGAGCGATAACAGACTTGCAGCATTTCTGCACAGAGCGTTTTCAGTGCTTTCTGTCAAACATGCTTGACATTGCAACATTTTGAAGACCACATCCATTAGGTTTCAGAAGGAAAAGCTGACCATTGGAGAATGTAAGGATGAACTCATGGTGGCCATTGGACAGTTCACACTTCTGCTTGATGGTGAAAGCCACAGGGCACACACTGTTTCCAATGCTGATGCTGACAGAGACAAGACACACTTACTCAGGGGGTTAATTGAAGAGTTTGAAATCAGATATGACTCCCCTCAAGTCATGTGATAATTTCTTAGTATTTGATCCTTCAACATGGCCTCAGGAAATGCAAGACCTACACAGTTTTGGAAACACAACAGTTTGCAACATTCTCAAGAAATATGAGGCCACCTTGCAACTTGACAAAGAATACCACTGTGACAGAATGGATGCGCTTAAAGCAGGCAGGAAAACGCCTGGGAGCCCTCTTCTGTGTATGACTTGGTCCAAATAGTAAAAACAAGTAACCCAGATGCTTACTCCAAAATCAACATGGTTAAGCTGTCTCTTACACTGCCTTTAAGCAGTGCAGCTTGTGAGAGGGATTCTCACATCTCAACATAATAAAAACCAAGTACAGATCTCATCTGTCACATGCTCGTCTCTCAGCCCTGATGCACATTCACCTGTCAAAGCAGACCACAGAGACATTTGAACCAAAGCCTGCTGTTGACCAATCGGGAGGCTCAACCAAGGACAGGGAGTTGCATCTGCAGCATCTTCATCATCTACCATGCAGGAAGCTGACGCAGAGGATAGTGGGGGCAACACTGAAGAGGACAGTGGGGGGCAACACTGAAGAGGACAGTGGTGGCGCACTGAGGAGGACAGTGGTGGCGGCATCTGAGGAGGACAGTGAGGAAGACTGCACTTCTTAAGACCACGCTACATATGGGGTGAGTACCAGACACCATCTGCTGGTACTCACCTAAGTAACTCACTGAAAAAGTTATGTGCACCCCTGTTTATAAATACATTTGATTGATTGTTAGGTTTATGGTTTATATGGCAAAAAACAGTATGGGTTTATGGCACTCTTGCTCCTCCTTGTGGCCGAATGTGGGTACTAAATAATTCATTAATGACACTTGCTAGGCTCATAATCTGAGGTAGCAACTGTGTCAGATCTACAAATCCATTAGCTAGACCACCCGATTAGACAACAATCACCAGCATTATATCCATTTGGTTTGCAACTCCAGTGAACCTGCGCAGCGATCGCTCAATTTGATGCCTACGAACGAAGATTTAGAAACAACAAGTCCTCAAAGAAAAGGTTATTTCTTAATTAAAAAATGTCTTCTGGCTGTTTAAATTGGCCACATCTTGAAAAAAGAGGACAGGGACATGCGTTTTGTTCAGATTGTACACTTTTTTTCTTAAAAACAAATATGGTTAACCATGACCAGAAAATGTTTAATGTTTGATGGCTTTGCGCCAGCCATCGCCTCTTAAACTGTGTCTCACCTCACTATTGGTGACCAAAACATGTACTCAGGTGAACAGTGTGCGCGCTCAACAAGTAGCAGTAACCTTGTAAATAATAAGTTACCTGAGGTAAACATACAGGGTTAACGCTCACCAAGTAGCCATAACCTTGGTAATAATAAGTTACCTGAGGTAAACCTACAGGGGTTAACGCTCACCAAGTAGCCGTAACCTTGTTAATAATAAGTTACCTGAGGTAAACCTACAGGGTTAACGCTCACCAAGTAGCCATAACCTTGGTAATAATAGTTACCTGAGGTAAACCTACAGGGTTAACGCTCACCAAGTAGCCGTAACTGTTAATAATAAGTTACCTGAGGGTGAACCTACAGGGTTGACGCTCACCATGTAGCCGTAACCTTGTTAATAATAAGTTACCTGAGTAAACCTACAGGGTTAACGCTCACCAAGTAGCCGTAACCTTGTTAATAATAAGTTACCTGAGGTAAACCTACAGGGTTAACGCTCACTATAGCGGTAACCTTGTTAATAATAAGTTACCTGAGGTAAACCTACAGGGTTAACGCTCACCAAGTAGCCGTAACCTTGTTAATAATAAGTTACCTGAGGTAAACCTACAGGGTTAACGCTCACCAAGTAGCCGTAACCTTGTTAATAATAAGGTACCTGAGGTAAACCTACAGGGTTAATGCAGGCAGTCTCATTGATAACAATAGTGAAGCTGGCATTGTGACGCAGAACAATGGGCTGGGAATAGAACGTTCTGAAGGCGAGTCGGTGTCACGGAGCTCAATGAACTAATGTCCGCTGGTAGGGTGAAAAATGCCCAAACATAAGGCCAGTTTTTCTGCGATTACTTCATAACCAAGGAAAGAAGGTAATATTATTAAACCGGGCTCCATGGCGGATGCAATGAACTAATTTTATTAGAAATAAACGTTATAAAAAATGTCACTTGAGGCGCCCCGAAAATAATATTCAAAATGTCAGTCCTTGGACTCAAAGCTCAGCTGGTAGAGCACGGTGCTTGTAACGCCAAGGTAGTGGGTTCGATCCCCGGGACCAACCATGCACAAAAAAAAAGAAATGTATGCACGCATGACTGTAAGTCGCTTTGGATAAAAGCGTCTGCTAAATGGCATATTATGTTATTATACAAAGGGGTTAAACACTAAAGTTACCGTCCATCTAGTGAAGAGAGGAGAACCGGACAGAGGGAGCGTAGGCCAGCATCCATCAACGAGAGAAGGAGAAGCCCTACACGGTATTTAACAGGTGGAAGAAACAACCAGGGAGCTCCATCGGTCCACTGAAATGCAGGCAGCCGGTGATGATGTATTGGTAGCTAGGATAACTAGGATGCTGCTAGGTAGAGTAGCTAGCTTAGCTAGCTGTACCCGACTCTTGGCTAGCTACGCAGGTTGTTCGGGTCTGTGCCTCAAGGATGATGGCCGAATCCGTGAACCACACAATTAAACAAGAATAGCAGTGAAAAGGATCTGGCTACACTCATACTGTCACCACCATTACGCATAAAAGCAAATTGAACAATAACGCGTCTCAACACTGAGCGAACTCGTTCGTTATTCCCCAAGATCACCTCAACCACTCTGTGCGTAACTGGACAATATGCAGGCGCCAAACCGTACGTGGACGGGACAGTTCTGTGCGAGATCGCGGACGTTCAGAGCGCGGACATGAGCAGAGCAACACAATAAACTAAACCCAGTCTTTAAAGTCGGGTACATTAGTGATATTCTTTTTTTATTATGTCAAACAAAAATTATTCGTTTTTAAAACAATATTTTGAGATCTGGGCACGTATCAAAAACACGTCTCAGAGTAGAAAATTGGTCCTCTCTCTCCCCAACAGACTAATTTTAGACCACTAACCCCTAAACAGAGATACAGCATGTTGGTTGTGGTTGACACAGTGACAACTAATTCTTGAATGTACATCTGCCGCAACTCTCAGAAATAAGTAGTACTGCTAGGTTTTACACAGTCAAATGTAACAAATAACTGCATTTTTTATAAAGAACTGTACACATGATACATTTGTCAAATCAATATAAAAATTGTTTAAAAAAATTAATCCAGTAATATGAGATCTGTATGTAAAACATTTACCTTTGAATTTAGCAGATGTTTTTGTCCAGGGCCTGGTATCCCAAAAGCATCTTAAGGCTAAGTTAATCGTTAGAACCTTACGTAGGAGCATTGTTAAATCTCTGAGCTGTTTCCCCAAAACCACCGTTATTAACTTGCACTGAAAACGCTCATATTCTAACACCTGCCTCAGACCACTTGTAGAACAGCCAAGTGCGTTGTTAGATGCTTTTTTTGCCCTCCCGCGTCACTTTATACACAGAAGATCTCCGCTAAACATAGAATCACTGGTTTATCCGTCTCTTTGTGACCCGCAGATAAATTCAGAACAAAGTTGACTACAAATACAAAGTTGCCAATGTCTTTGCAATTGATTTAAACAAGGAAGTACACACATTTAGCTTCAAATGAAAACCGAGATGACTGCATTACAATATAAACATTAGGCTATAGGCCTATTTCAATCATATTGGTATATATTCAATGTTCAATATATTTAGTTTTATTTTACTACTTGTGGGCTACTGTCTGTAAAATTGTCTCAATATATTTCATGATGTGTAGCCTAACACATGCGCAATGATGTGCCGAATCTGTGATTTAGTGCATTTTTATTGTGTGTAAGGCATTAGAATAAACTACCTCAATATTTGCAGCCGTAGGTAGTAATATCTTTCTAAAGCTGATCCATGGTCAGCATTGTGAAATAATTATAATTATAAGGAAGATTTTAATGGAGAAAACTGATCAGAGAGCAGCGCTCCCTTCTTCGATCCTATCAGTTTCGATCCATGCTCCACCGACGCTGATACCTTGTCGTGCTGCTGATCCAGTTTCTACTGGTCTGCCTGCGGATATGGAACTCTGACCTGTTCACCGGACGTGCGACCTTGTCCCGAACCTGCTGTTTCGACCCTCTCTCTCTCTCTCCCCTCTCCTTCTCTCTCTCTACAACACCTGCTGTCTCGACCTCTTGAATGCTCGGCTATGAACAGCCAACTGACATTAACTCCTGAGGTGCTGACGTGTTGCACCCTCTATAACCACAGTGATTATTATTTGACCCTGCTGGTCATCTATTAACATTTGAACATCTTGAAGAACGATATGAACTTAACGGCCATATCCTCTTATAATCTCCCCCAGCACAGCCAGAAGAGGACTGGCCACCCCCTCAGAGCCTGGTTCCTCTCTAGGTTTCTTCCTAGGTTCCTGCCTTTCTAGGGAGTTTTTCCTAGCCACCGTGCTTCTACATCTGCATTGCTTGCTCTTTGGGGTTTTAGACTGGGTTTCTATATAAGCACTTTGTGACAACTGCTGATGTAAAAATATATACAATTGTGGTACGCATATGAAGCAGACCAGGCCAGGGTTTGGGGTTTGAGAAGTCAATGAGAGGTAAAAATCACTTCCTTAGTTGTTCATTTTGAAAATGTTCTGTACTTAAGTAGTTTAACAAACTGACACATTTTAAATTTTTAACTCAGCATTGTTGGTTAAGGGCTCGTAAAGTAAGCATTTCACAGTAAGGTCTACACCTGTTGTTTTAGGAGCATGTGACAAATCTAATTTGGATTGATTGATTTGTTCATTTTATAAATGTTCTGTCTTTAGTAGTTGAACACATCATTACTTCAACCTCGTGAAAGGACAAACTGACACGTTTTCATGTTGTCAAAAACAACTTTATTGGAAGGAGTACCTTTGATTTTGACGGCCTGCACATGCGCAGTTCGGCGTGAGACGACCGTTCGGAGTGAGAGCGACTGCTCGACCTGATGACAGGTTTTTTCGCATGACCTTCAAATTAAATTAAAAATGAAATTGCTATGTCACATGCGCGAATACAACAGTGGTACACTTTACCGTGAAATGCTTACTTACGAGCCCTTTCCCAACAATTTAGTTAAAAAGTAACAAAATTAGCTAAATAAAAAAGGAAATAGTAACATAATAAAATAATAATAATGAGGCTATAAGGAGTACCAGTACTGAGTCAATGTGCAGGGTACCAGGTAGTTGAGGTAATTGAGGTAATATGTACATGTAGGTAGGGTGAAAGTGACTAGGCAATCAGGATAGAGATTACATCTCCTCATCCAGGAGTGCACACACACACACACACACACACACACACACACACACACACACACACACACACACACACACACACACACACACACACACACACACACACACACACACACACACACACACACGGGAGGGAATGTTGTGTTAGTTTAATATTGTTTTCAGGACTATGAAAATGGAAAAAAGGATTAGCCTATGGATTATGAAAACAACAAAAATAAATGGTAAAATGGGAGAGGAAAATGACTAGAGACAGTGTTGTTTAACTCACTGACCATGACCCATGAGTTCTTCTTACCTTTGTTCAGTAGAAAAGTCTCCCCTCTCTAAACCTAATAGGTAGATCCATAGACCAGTCACTCTTCATGGACACACAGCTGGGTACAGGGGAGGCTGGTCTCTCCTGCTTGATTGGACTTCAACAATAGAGACAAACATTACGTCTCTCATATACTCTGAGCTCAGATGGGGAAACAAGAGTTTCATTCCAAAACGCCTATATATCCATTTTTCAGAATATGTTCGTAAATGAGCTTTTATTGTTTAAAGAAATTATGAAAGAAATTGGTGTGTTTTTTCACTATCTAATCATGGCATGGTGTTGTTCAATGAGAGACATGTATTTGTTTAAAATCTATCACTTGATGGTTTCATTTCAGAGAGACAAATAATCATGTTTTTTTGCAAAATGCTATGTATCTGCCTCACTCTCAGAGAAATAAGTAGTACTGCTAGGTTTTACACAGTCATAATATATATCTGCCTCACTATCAGAGAAATAAGTAGTACTGCTAGGTTTTACACAGTAATATTCTCTTTGCCTCACTCTCAGAGAAATAAGTAGTACTGCTAGGTTTTACACAGTCAAATGTAGCAAAATTTGAAATTGTGTTTTTTTTTTACATTGGATAAAAGTAGAGACTCAGCTAGAAAAAGGCATATCATACACTACAGTTGTGGAACAATGGGAAAGTAATTCTGCTTTGAAAGATGATTAACTAAATGTATGGTGTTTTTGGTTTATGTCAGTTTCATTGTTTGTTATGCTATAAATGGTTATGTTATGGTTGTAAGTGGTAGAATGAACTAGAAAATGTCATATTTTGAAATTCTGAGTAAATACTACTTTAGTAAGGATATCCTTTATTCAGTACTACTGCAGTTACTAAATAATTCCAATAGATGGCAGCATAAGACCATGAATGACATTTCAGAAGGTTAGTTTAGTTTTCTCCCTGGATACACCACCACTCCCCCTCACAGGAAAACTCCTGCACACGCTTTTTACTGTCCCTTCCACACTGCTAATGCAAGAGGAACGACTGAGAAAAAAGCATTTAACAGATTACTGTGAAATAATATAATGATGATTCATGTTTATTATTAGCTGTTTTTATGCTCATGTTTTGAAATTATACTTCATTACTATAACGATTATCAATAAGCCTGAACATTAATTTAGTCACCTCTGGTCGAGAAAAACGTATTTTCGTAGTACATTCATTGTCAGATTCATCAACCAGCAGCGAGCACTCTGCCTTCTAGCACAAGCGAGGGGCATGTTGAGGTACATTTGCTTACCGAGGGTTGCATGATGTAATTTATTGGTGGGCTGGAAGACGCACTCTTGTCTTATCTATTCCGAGGTTGTTTAATCGCAATATTAGATATTTAAAAATGCATGTACATTAGGGTTGAGGTTGGAGCATCTGACTAGTGATTATTTACCAGGGGTTCAACACCTGCTATAGTCACTATTTAATTGCTCTCCCAAAAGCATCACATGCCTAATACAAGATATATAGCTAACTAAAGTAATGACTGACCATTTTAGAAAATCATGGGACATATAGTATTTGGTTGCATGCTATTTTATGTAAATCATATTGCTGCTTGTTGCCTATAACTGATGCTTCGGTGGTCTTATGCTCCCATCTATTGGAAATATTTAGCAATTAAAAAGTTATTAATTCACGTACAGCCTTGCAATTATACATATAATAAAATAACAATTGGTGAGGCAGCTGAGAAATAAAGTGTATTAGATCTGCTGGTAGAACACTGCGCTTGTAATGCCAAGGTAGTGGGTTCGATCCCGGGACCACCCATAAACGAAAAATGTATGCACGCATGACTGTAAGTCGCTTTGGATAATAAGCGTCTGCTAAATGGCATATTATTATTATTATTATTATTAGATCAGTCTCAAACCTGTCCCACGCCAATTGCTGGACTTTCACACAGAGGTTACTAGGTCACCCAATTCAAACCACATTTGAAAAATAAAACAAATGTGTCTTATTATCAAGTGTTCTGTCTTGCAATTATACATATAATAAAATAACAACAAAATAATCAAAATGCTATTTAATACTATAATTGTATTTACTAAGATAATATTATTACTAAAGTAGTTTCTAAAAGTGTTCTAGGCTACCCTACCCTAGAATTAAGGGGGTTAGGGTTACGGCTAAAATAGGTTATAAGTAGGGTAAGAGTTTCTTTATAGCACTTTGTGACATCTGCTGGTGTAAAAAGGGCTTTATAAATACATTTGATTGATTGTTAGGTTTAGGGTTTATATGGCAAAAAACAGTATGGGTTTATGGCACTCTTGCTCCTGCTTGTGGCCGTATGTGGGTACTACATAACTCATTCATGACACTTGCTAGGCTCATAATCTGAGTACTGATCTACAAATCCATTAGCTAGACCAACCGATTATACAACAATCACCCCATTATACCCATTTGGTTTGCAACTCAGTGAACCTGCGCAGCATTCGCTCAATTTGATGCCTATGAACGAAGATTTCGATGCATATCAAATTACCCAGCAGCCATTTAGATACAACAAGTCGTCCAAAAAATGGTTATTTCTTAATTAAAACATTTCTTCTGGCTGTTGAAATCGGCCACATCTTGAAAAAAGAGGACAGGGACATGCGTTTTGTTTAGATTGTACACTTTTTTCTTAAAACAAATATGGTTAACTCATGACCAGAAAATGTTTAATGTTTGATGGCTCTCCGCCAGCCATCGCCTCTTAAACTGTGTCTCACCTCACTATAGGTGACCACAACATGTACTCAGGTGAACAGTGAGCTGCTCACCAAGTAGCCGTAACCTTGTTAATAATAAGTTACCTGAGGTAAACCTACAGGGTTAATGCAGGCAGGTCTCATTGATAACAATAGTGAAGCTGGCATTGTGACGCAGAACAATGGACTGGGAATAGAACGCGTTCTGAAGGCGAAGTCGGTGTCACGGAGCTCAATAGAACTAATTGGAGCTGGTAGGGTGAAAAATGCCCAAACATAAGGCCTGTTTTTTCGTGATTACTTCATAACCAGGGACTGAAGGTAATATTATGAAACTGGGCTCCATGGCGGATGCAATGAGCTAATTTTATCAGAAATAAACGTTGTAAAAAATGTAACTTGAGGCGCCCCGAAAATAATATTCAAAAGTTCAGTCCTTGGACACAGAGGGGTTAAACGGTAAAGTTACCGTCCATCTAGTGAAGAGAGGAGAACCGGACAGAGGGAGCGTAGGTAGCCAGCATCCGTCAACGAGGAGAGGGAGAAGCCCTCCACGGTATTTAACAGGTGGAAGAAACAACCAGGGAGCTCCATCGGTCCACAAGAAATGCAGGCAGCCGGTGATGATGTAGTGGTAGCTAGGATAACTAGGATGCTGCTGGTAGAGTAGCTAGCTTAGCTAGCTGTACCGACTAAGCTTGGCTAGCTAGCAGGTTGTTCGTCTGTCCATTGAGGATGATGACGAATCCGGTGAACCACACAAGATGAAACAAGAACAGCGAGTGAAAAGGATCTGGCTACACTCATACTGTCACTGACCATTACGCAAAAAATAATATTGAACAATAAACTCGGTGTCTCAACACTGTAACGAACTCCGTCGTTATTCCACAAGATCACCTCAGACCACTCTGCCGTAACTGGACAATATGCTTGGCGCCAAACCGTACGTGGACGCGGACAGTTCTGTACGGTGACGCGGACAGTTCCAGAACGCGAACATGAGCAGAGCAACACAATAAACTAATCCAAGTCTTTAAAGTCAGTTACATTAGTAATATTTTATTATGTAAAACAAAAATGATTCGTTTTTAAAACAATATTTTGAGATCTGGGCCCATATCCAAAAAGCGTCTCAGAGTAGAAAATGTGTTGTATAATTGCTGAGAATAAAGCCATTTTAGTCCTACGTTTATGGGTATAAATTAAAGCTATGCATGAAGCCTCTTAATTCATAAGTGTCCCACCTAGTTGGCAGATATTTAGGACACCTCATGAGCTGTACTAACCAGTTAAGAGGTACCAGCAGGTGTCTTGATAATAGAAACATGCAGCGAGTCAGTGGTTCCTGTGCAACATGTAATTGCTTTGGAGCAGTGGTGACCTGTCATTCAGGGCAGAGCCCCACCTGTTTTGCAGATGCTCTTACCCAGAGCGATTTACAGCAAGTGCATTCATCTTAAGATAGCTACAGTGGGGAGAACAAGTATTTCATACACTGCCGATTTTGCAGGTTTTCCTACTTACAAAGCATGTAGAGGTCTGTAATTTTTATCATAGGTACACTTCAACTGTGAGAGATGGAATCTAAAACAAAAATCCAGAAAATCACATTGTATGATTTTTAAGTAATTAATTTGCATTTATTGCATGACATAAGTATTTGATCACCTACCAACCAGTAAGATTCCGGCTCTCACAGACCTGTTAGTTTTTCTTTAAGAAGCCCTCCTGTTCTCCCACTCATTACCTGTATAAAAGACACCTGTCCACACTCAATCAAACAGACTCCAACCTCTCCACAATGGCCAAGACCAGAGAGCTGTGTAAGTACATCAGGGATAAAATTGTAGATCTGCACAAGGCTGGGATGGGCTACATGATAATAGGCAAGCAGCTTGGTGAGAAGGCAACAACTGTTGGCGCAATTATTAGAAAATGGAAGAAGTTCAAGATGACGGTCAATCACCCTCGGTCTGGGGCTCCATGCAAGATCTCACCTCGTGGGGCATCAATGATCATGAGGAAGTAGAGGGATCAGCCCAGAACTACACGGCAGGACCTGGGCAATGACCTGAAGAGAGCTGGGACCACAGTCTCAAAAAAACCATTAGTAACACACTACGCCCGTCATGGATTAAAATCCTGCAGCGCACGGCAAGGTCCCCCTGCTCAAGACAGCGCATGTCCAGGCCCGTCTGAAGTTTGCCAATGACCATCTGGATGATCCAGAGGAGGAATGAGAGAAGGTCATGTGGTCTGATGAGACAAAAATATAGCTTTTGGTCTAAACTCCACTGGCCATGTTTGGAGGAAGAAGAAGGATGAGTACAACCCCAAGAACACCATCCCAACCATGAAGCATGGAGGTGGAAACATTATTCTTTGGGGATGCTTTTCTGCAAAGGGGACAGGACGACTGCACCGTATTGAGGGAAGGATGGATGGGGCCATATGTTGCGAGATCTTGGCCAACAACCTCCGTCCCTGTCAGCTTCCTGCTTCCCCTGTTTGTCTCCCTGGCCTCTAGAGGTCAGCTGTGTTCCCCCTTTGCCTTAGTTTTTCCTCATGTGTCCTAATTAGCTTATCTATGTCACCTGTGCCTTGTTTCCCCTTGAGTATTTTAGCTGTGTGTTTTCCCCTTGTTTCTCACTTGGTTATTGCGTCCTGTCTATGTGTCTCCTGCTTTGTCCCACCGTATCAGTCCTAGTAAGTTATTCGAAGTTATCTTTAGTTTGTTTTTCTCCCCTCGGGGAGTTGTTTTGTTTTGCCTCCTGTTTTGGAACATTAAATCTACTTACCTGGAGTATTGCCTTGGATGTTTCATTTGGGTCCTACAACATCTCCTCTGTGGCTAAGGGGTAGTACCCCCAGCTCTACACATTTGAGACCGGAGTTCTAGCCCGGCATGTGACAGAATAACCAAGTCAATCATGGACCCAGAAACACTCAGTTCCCAGGACCTGTTGGCGGTGATCATTCGACATGAGGCTTCTTTCCAGCGCCATGAAGCCGTTCTCAGCCGACAAGAGGAGCTGATGGCTAGACATTCTCAACTCCTGGCCGAAATGATGAGTTCCCTTCACCAGCTCTTTGAACGCCTCCCTTGGTTCTCCCCCTTCCCCCCGGTCACCTCCCAGTGACGACAGGACTTCTCGGTTGGCGGAGCCCCGACTACCACCTCCCAAGCCCTTTTCTGGGGATCCTAGCTCTTGTCAGGGTTTCCTCACCCAATGCTCCCTCACCTTCGAGCTCCAACCCTCAAGTTTTCCCACAGACCGTTCCAAGATTGCCTACCTCATTACCCTTCTTTCAGACAAGGCGCTCGCCTGGGCCTCTGCGGTGTGGCAGTCCCAGGAGGCCTGTTGTGACTCCCACGCTGCATTTGTAGAAGAGTTCAAGCGGGTGTTCGATCATCCTGTCAGGGGGCGGGAGGCTTCCAGCGCCTACTGTCTCTCCGTCAGGGCCCCCGAAGCACGGCAGATTTTGCCATTGAGTTCCGAACCATAGCAGCAAGGAGCGGATGGAATGATGAAGCGCTGAGGGTCTGCTTTCAGGGAGGGTTATCTGAGCCCCTTCAAGATGAGTTAGCCACCCGTGAACCAGCTGAAGATCTCGAGTCCCTCATAGCCTTGGCCATCCGCCTGGACAATCGTCTAAGAGAGCGGAGAACGGCTCGCCGTCAGGTGTCTCAGTCCCAAGTTCCTCTGAGCAGCTCTGTTTCTCCTGTTTGGACTCCGTCATTCAGAGCTGCCCGGCTCGGAACTGCCCCAGGATTCCCCGGAGAGCATGCAGTTAGGCCGTTCCAGGCTTTCTTCCAACGAAAGGGAGCGTCGCATGAGGGAGCGTCGGTGCCTCTACTGCGGGGTTGCCGGCCACTTCCGCTCCACTTGCCCCGAGCTTTCGGGAAACGCCTGTCCCCGCCCAGCTACAGGAGGGTTGTGATGGGGAAAATTAGAGCTCCTCCCTACTAACGCGGTCCTAGCTATTCCAGCCACTCTGTCCTGGGAGGGCCACCAGCATCGGGTCCAGGCTATGATCGATTCCGGTGCCGCAGGTGATTTTATGGATGTAACCTTGGCTAAGGAACTTAAGATCCCTACCCAACTACTTCCTCAACCCCAGGCAGTTACAGCCTTAGATGGCAGACCTCTGGAACCAGGAAAAGTTACTGAGGCGACTCAGTCCCTGCGACTTACCATCTCTCAACACCAGCAGGAGGAGACCTTCTATCTCATTGACTCTCCCGAGTATCCTATTATCCTGGGTCACCCTTGGCTATGCAGACATAATCCCCAGATCGACTGGCCTACTGGCACCATTCTTAGCTGGGGTCCCACTTGCCAACTCACCTGCATGCTTCAGAGTTCCTCAGCCCTAGTACCCAGTTTCAAGAGTCTGTTGACGTCTCCCGAGTCCCCAGTGTTTACCATCGGTTCAAAAGCAGTGTTCAGCAAGGCCCGGGCTACTGCCTTACCGCCTCATCGCACTTATGACTGTGCCATTGATCTACTCCTGGGTGCTGCCCTCCTAGAGGTCGGATCTTTTCCTTGTCCTCCCCGAGCACGCAGCTATGGACACCTACATTAAGGAGTCCTTGGCAGCCGGCCTCATCTATGCCTCTACTTCCCGGCTGGGGGCGGGCTTCTTTTTTGTTGAAAAGAAAGACGGGGGTCTGAGGCCTTGTATTGATTACCGGGGACTCAACAAGATCACGGTTGGAATCGATACCCTCTTCCTCTCATGGCCACTGCTTTTGAGCTGCTTCAAGGGCTTCCATTTTTACTAAGCTGGATCTCCGCAATGCTTACCATCTCGTGCGGATCCGGCCAGGAGACGAATGGAAGACGGCGTTCAACACGCCCACGGGACACTATGAATATCGGGTGATGCCGTTCGGGCTCACCAATGCCCCCGCAGTATTCCAAGCCCTGATTAATGATGTTCTCCGGGATATGCTTAATCTGTTCGTCTTCGTGTACCTGGACGATATCCTCATCTTCTCGAGGTCACTGAAGGAGCATGAGGGGCATGTTAGCCGGGTTCTCCAGAGGCTCCTTGACAATCACCTCTACGTTAAGCCTGAGAAGTGTGAATTTCATGTTTCTCAGACTCAGTTTCTCGGGTTTATTGTCACTCCCGGGCACCTAGAGATGGATCCCAAGAAGGTCAAGGCGGTCCACGATTGGCCCACACCTGCCACGGTCAAGGAGGTTCAACGGTTCATTGGCTTTTCTAACTTCTATCGAAAGTTCATCAAAATTCCCAGCTCGGTGGTAGCCCCCTTGGCGACGCTACCAAGGGAGGAGGGACCAAGATTCACTGGGGTCCGGAAGCAGCAGGGGCCTTCGAGGATCTCAAGCGCCGCTTCACTTCGGCTCCGATTCTGGTGACCCCTGACCCAGAGAGACCTTTCGCTGGTGGAGGTGGACGCCTCAGAGGTGGGGGTGGGAGCCGTCCTGTCACAGAGGGGTGCGGATGGGAGATTACACCCTTGTGCCTTCATGTCTCGCCGCTTGTCTGAGGCCGAGCGCAACTTCACCACGTGGGGATCTAGAGTTGCTTACGGTTAAACTGGCCTTGGAAGAGTGGCGCCATTGGCTTGAGGGGGCTCAGCACCCTTTCCAGGTTCTCACAGACCACAAGAACCTGGAATATCTCCAACAGGCTAAGCGGATGAACCCTCGGCAAGCACGATGGTCCCTTTTTCTTTAATCGATTCCAGTTCATCCTGACTTACCGACCTGGCACCAAGAACGTCAAGCCGGATGCTCTGTCTCGAGTCTATTCTCCGAGGTACAAGAGAAGCCCTTGGCATCGATTATTCCGAGGTCTAGGATCGTCGCACCTCTTCAGTGGGAACTAGAAAGAGGGGCACGAGAAGCTCTTGCCCATGAGCCCGATCAGGCGGTGGTCCTGCCGGTCGCCTGTACGTTCCTCTCTCGGTTCGGGCCCGCGTCTTGCAGTGGGGTCATGAGTCGCCCTTGACATGCCATCCTGGCAGTGCTCGCACACTGGAGTTCCTCCGACCGGCGGTTTTGGTGGCCGTCCATTAAGAAGGACGTGCAGGTCTATGTTGAGGCCTGCCCTGTGTGCAACCAGGGAAAGTCGACACGCCAGCGACCCCAGGGACTGCTCCATCCCTTACCTGTTCCTCGAAGGCCATGGTCACACCTTTCTCTGGACTTTGTTACGGGACTTCCTCTATCCCAGGGCAACACCGTCATCCTTGTGGTGGTAGACCGTTTCTCTAAGGCTGCCCGGTTTATTCCCCTGCCCAAGCTGCCCTCGGCTAAGGAGACTCGCGGAGCTCCTCATGAACCATGTCTTCCGGATATTTGGCATTCCCCTGGACGTGGTCTCTGACCGAGGTCCCCAATTCTCGTCCCGGTTTTGGGGGCCTTCTGCAGGCTTATTGGGGCCACAGCCAGCCTATCGTCAGGATTCCATCCAGAGTCTAATGGCCAAACGGAACGGATTAATCAGGATCTGGAGACCACCCTGCGGTGTATGGCGGCCAGTAATCCCACGTCTTGGGCCACCTATATCATTTGGGCTGAATATGCCCACAACACCCTCCAGTCCTCAGCCACCGGATTGTCCCCCTTCGAATGCCAGTTCGAGTTACAACCCTCCTTTGTTTCCAGAGGAAGAGGCGCAAGTTGGTGTTCCCTCGGCCCAGCGCTTTGTCCAACGCTGTAGGCGGACCTGGAAGAAGGCCAGGTGTACCCTCCTTCGGACCTCCCAGAGATACCAAAGTCAGGCTAATCGCCACCGCCCGGGACGGCCCCTAGTTTCCGAGCTGGTCAGAGAGTTTGGTTGGCCACTAAGAACTTGCCCCTCCGGGTCGAATCCAAGAAGCTTTCCCAGAGATACATCGGCCCTTTCCGCATTTCTAGTAAGGTTAACCCTGTGTCGTATCGTTTAGTTCTGCCTCGCTCCCTTAGAGTTAACCCCACTTTCCATGTTTCACTCCTTAAACCTGTCTTGTCTTCTCCTTTTGCCCCCCACACAGACCCCGCCACCTCCCAGGATCATAGACGGCCAGCCAGCCTACACAGTCCGCCGGATACTGGACTCCCGGAGGGTCCAGAACTCTCTGCAGTATCTGGTGGACTGGGAGGGCTACGGGCCAGAGGAGCGCTCCTGGGTTCCGGCCAGGGACATCCTGGACCCAGGGTTGATCCGAGATTTTCGCACCCTGGGGCCAGGGTGTTCTGGAAGGAACGTCAGGAGTCGTTCCTAGAGGAGGGGGTCCTGTCAGCTTCCTGCTTCCCCTGTTTGTCTCCTGGCCTCTAGAGGTCAGCTGTGTTCCCCTTTGCCTTAGTTTTTCCTCATGTGTCCTAATTAGCTTATCTATGTCACCTGTGCCTTGTTTCCCCTTGAGTATTTTAGCTGTGTGTTTTCCCTTGTTTCTCACTTGGTTATTGCGTCCTGTCTATGTGTCTCCTGCTTTGTCCCACCGTATCAGTCCTAGTAAGTTATTCGAAGTTATCTTTAGTTTGTTTTTCTCCCCTCGGGAGTTGTTTTGTTTTGCCTCCTGTTTTGGAACATTAAATCTACTTACCTGGAGTATTGCCTTGGATGTTTCATTTGGGTCCTACAACATCTCCTCTGTGGCTAAGGGGTAGTACCCCCAGCTCTACACATTTGAGACCGGAGTTCTAGCCCGGCATGTGACAGTCCCTCAGTAAGAGCATTGAAGATGGGTCGTGGCTGGGTCTTCCAGCATGACATTGACCTGAAACACACAGCCAGGGCAACTAAGGAATGGCTCCGTAAGAAGCATCTCAAGGTCCTGGAGTGGCCCTAGCCAGTCTCCAGACCTAAACTCAATAGAAAATCTTTGGAGGGAGCTGAATGTCTGTACTTCCCAGCGACAGCCCCGAAACCTGAAGGATCTGGAGAAGGTCTGTATGGAGGAGTGGGCCAAAATCCCTGCTGCAGTGTGTGCAAACCTGGTCAAGACCTACAGGAAACGTATGATCACTGTAATTGCAAACAAAGGTTTCTGTACCAAATATTAAGTTCTGCTTTTCTGATGTATCAAATACTTATGTCATGCAATAAAATGCAAATTAATTACTTAAAAATCATACAAATCAATTTTCTAGATTTTTGTTTTAGATTCCGTCTCTCACAGTTGAAGTGTACCTATGATAAAAATTACAGACCTCTACATGCTTTGTAAGTAGGAAAACCTGCAAAATCGGCAGTGTATCAAATACTTGTTCTCCCCACTGTAGGTGAGACAACCAGATAATACAGTCAAATATACAGGATACGAACATTCAATTTCAGCTAAACAATGGATATAGAGCGTTTTACAATAAAAATAATCTAAAATCTATTAATTAAACATCTGAGAACAGTAATATTGAAGGTATATAAGCAACCATTTCTGATTAAAAAACACATGTGAAAAATTGTGGAAATAGCATTTAGGAAATAAACTCTTAATAATTCTTAAACAAAATTGTCATCTCACCTCTTATCTTTGGTGTCATGTTCCCCAGAGAGACTCATTTTAGAGGCAGGGCCCCCTCCTCTCTCTCCCCAGAGAGACTCATTTTAGATCACTGACCCTAAACAGAGATCCAACATGTTGGTTGTAGTTAACACAGTAATTCTTGAATGTGAATTGTTATAATTTATTAATTATCTCTTACAAAACATTTACTAACAGACATATCGAAACAGTCGGCTATTTAATGCAATCACATGAATATGTAGTTGTGACATCTCTTCTCCATGTTAACTGTCAATAATAATAATAAGTCACTGTTTGTTAAGGTAGTTATAGACAGTGCAGCAACACAAGGCCATGTCACACACTTATTTGTATTCATTAAAAGTCGGCCATTTATTATTTTGAATCTGTTCTTTTCTAAACATATCTGAGAATGTAGACAGAAAGGCTAAAACAGGCTTGATTGATCTGGGGGGATCAGTGATCTATAAAGAAAGGTTTTTTGCAACAATTAAGAGATTTTATATTATTTAAAGTAGGCTAGGTTATAATGTATAACAGTTTTGTTGTTGTTGTGTAAAGCAGATCAAGGTCTATACCTCAGCAAGTGGCGACCCGACATTCATGGCAGGTGGCCTTTCCTGTTTTGCATGTTATTGTGGCATTAATACATGTCACATATCAGTTTGCTAACAACGTAAAAAATATATACACGACCGGTCAAAAGTTTTAGAACACATACTCATTCAAGGGTTTGCCTTTATTTTCTCTATTTTCTACATTGTAGAATAATAGTGAAGACATCAAAACTATGAAATAACACATATAAAATCATTTAGTAACCAAAACAGTGTTAAAGAAATCAAAATATGTTTTATATTTGAGATTCTTCAAATAGCCACCCTTTTGCCTTGATGACAGCTTTGCACACTCTTGGCATTCTCTCAACCAGCGACCCGTTATTCAGGGCAGGTGGCCTTTCCTGTTTTGCATGTTATTTTGGCATTAGTACGTGTCACATATCAGTTTGCAATTTTTTTTAAATAAATAAATATATATATATATCATTGAGTTAATAAAGCCGCATACAAACATGGTCTCTTTTTTGCTTTCTTGAGTAAGGCAGCTCCAAAATGCAGGTGTTTCAGCCTAGCTCAGTGCTTTCTGTGGTGGTGGGGCAGCCAGCGGAAAATACGGAGCGCTGCGCCGTGATTGGCTCACTGTTCTGTCACTCATGGGGACACTACGTCACTGCCAAGTCTAAGGGTAGAGCTAAAAAAATTCAAGCCCCTTGGGTGCTGCCACAGAGTTACATTAGAAGTGCCCATCCAAGAAGGTCATTGGCCACCGATAAAATGACATCAAATCACATTATATCTACAGTAGCTTTGATTGGACTGATCATGTCAACATCATACTTTCAAAATCTTAGCCAGCAGTCATCATCACGAATCAGGTCGACAATCTACAGGCAAATCCTTTTTAATCCTTGTCATATGAAGAGAAATAATGAAGAGAAATGATAGGACAGCTGTTGGGACTCTGCTGTTGGGACTCTGCTGTTGGGACTCTGCTGTTGGGACTCTGCTGTTGGGACTCTGCTGTTGGGACTCTGCTGATGGGACTCTGCTGTTGGGACTCTGCTGTTGGGACTCTGCTTTATGTAGGCCCTAACAGTTTGTGGCCACCGTTTGTCACCGTTATAGTGCAATGAATGTATTGTTTAGTGTTGTGTTGTGGAGTGGCTTTGCTGGCATGCATCCCCCCTTTATTTATGTTTTGCCCCACCAAGATTGACATGCTAAAATCACCACTGACCTCAGCTATAGCCTAGATGACCAGCCTAAACCTGTTCAGATCAGTTCCCATAACGTTATAGACCTAACAGTAGCAGGACAGAGCTTGTAGCCTAGGCATGGTATTTTACACACCATTTCCAACAGAGACCATCAGGTTTGTCAGCATGATAAGTGATCATAGCTCAAACCTACTCTGACTATTGAATGTCTGAAGTCGACCTAACCTTATAATAGTTTGTAGTTTAGCCTAGACTTACCAGGGTCTGCCCGTCTTTCCTACATATCAACACATTCATCCGACTTCTAATGTTACCGAGAAATATGTGCCACAGTTTCAACAGCCATTGTGTAACTGCGTAGGCTACACACTTACTTTCACGTTCATATGAGGAAATCACATAACTTCTTACAGTCGCTGGTGCAGCCGCCTGTTCTCTTGCAGATGAAGTAGCTTTTATAGGCGACTCATTCAACCAGCCTAAACAACAGTAAATAAAAGATGTCAAATGGTCAAAAGTCAATCCTGATATAGCCATGTACATCAAAGAGAGGTGTATTGCTTCAGATGTAGGATCTTAATTTTAGCCAGTTTGCTACAGCAGGAAAATAATCCTGCAGCAACAGGACATTTTAATTATTATGGGAATGGCCGGCAGGTATGTAGCTCAGTTGGTAGAGCATGGCATTTGCAACGGCAGGGTTGTGGGTTCGATTCCAGTATAAAAAATGAAAATGTATGCACTACGCAATGTATGTAAGTCGCTGTGGAGAAGAGCGTCTGCTAAATGACTAAAATGTAAAAAATCACCATGTAGAATTATGTGTACAGATATAGGATCTTAATTTGATCATCCCCCACTGCAGAATAACTTTCCTCAACGCAGTAAATGTAAAACTTGTAGTGTATTTGAGGTTTTAAAAAGGCTTCTGAAGTTTGTAATTTCCACTTGGAAATGGCAGACTTGAGTTTCCATTACTAAAAATGTATCAACCGCTACAAAAATGTCCATTAATTATAAATCACATTTACTGTTGCTGCAGGAATATTTTCCTGCTGTAGCAAACTGGCTCAAATTAAGATCCTACATATGTACATGCAAATGTACTTGGCGAATAAAGGTGATTCTGATTCTGCAAAGGTTGAGTCTCTAGATTCCCTTGCTGCTCTGGGGAAATAATGAAATGGAAATCATGGGCGATTTAAACTGGGACTGGTTATCTCCTAACTTTGAGACCATGTCATTTGTTATATTTCACCCTATTGATAAAGGCAGCTAGAAGGCTGAACCCAGAAGACAACTTTAAATCAACACTTACTGATATTATCCTAAAATCCTTTCACTCATATTGTCTCTTTGTTCAACGGACGTCGGGTAGCCTGTGATATTAATATTGTAGCAAACAGCGGGCAGGGCAGTGAACCCAGGTCGCTGGCCAAAACTAGGTTAACCCTATTGCTGCGATGGGGAATTGTAACCTGTCTCACACTGCCCCCTATAAAAGCAAGTCTCGTGCTTCGACTACTCAGACCCCTCACACATCCGGGCCGTGCAATCTGATGGCCTCACAGACACCATACTACTTCTGACACCAATGTAGCAAACAGCGGGGCAGGGAAGTGAACCCAGGTTGCACTTGTAAAAAGGCAAACAACCTACGCATCGCGCCACTGGCGCCAATTGGGTTACTTGGTTGGAATTGCATCATAGTACATGGGAATAATGATGCATTTTATTTAGTAAAGTGGTTTCTTGCATCAAACACAACAACATTTTCAGTCACCTCCTCCTTGTGTGAAGGACAAGTAGATAAACAGGTTAATGTCAAGCTCTGCATGTTTTTTGAATGTCTCATGGAATGTAGGCTTACATTGAACACCACACATTGGCTGCTACTGTAGGCTGAATGATAGAACAGCTATTTCCATGTTAAATGTTATTGGAGGCCTTTTTTACATTATGATCAAATAGCCTACTTGGTCTCTGTTAAAACTGTAACTTAAAGTGGGTACAGCCTCAGTGTTCACAGTAAGCTCACGCCGGAAGTTGCACAGATCGCTACACTATAGTAGAACTATGATACAATTACGTTTATCATACGAAATGTGAAATGTAGAACTAGGATGAATGAATATTGATGTATTGAATTCACAGGAGGTTGGTGGCACCTTAATTGGGGAGGACGGGCTTGTGGTAATGGCTGGAGCGGAATAGGTGGAATGGTATCATTAATATGAGCCGTCCTCCCCTCAGCAACCTCCACTGATTGAATTTGACTTGCCCACATCCAGTTAGCGCCATTTTGTATGATTAAACTGTCAAGTCATTATATATTTTCCATTCTGAGAGCACCTTCCTGATGACTGGCACTCTGTACATTCCTATGGATGAGGCCTGAGCTGGAATGTGAATCTTTCTGAATCTAGCTTTTAGAAAACCAGTATATCTAGCTTGCATCATAGTCCACCCCTCAGGCTAAGTTCAGGTTTCAGCATCTGGCGGACATCAACAGCCGAGTTGTAGGCTACTACCTGGGTCGTATTCATTAGTTTACACAGCAGCCAACAGTTTTGCAACAATGCATAAACAGTTTACTCCAAACGCTGTACAACGTGACCTAAACGGTTTCTGTTGCCAAAGCGTTTTTGCTACGGTGGGCACTAATGAACACACACAACCTGTTTTGAGGAAGTGTAAGTTGTTGTTAGTCTTTCCACAATATTCATTTGTCTCTCTTTCACACAACATACCTTCCTGAGTGAAAAAGAGTTAACAGTAGATTAGAAAGAGAAAATGTTTGTTTGTTGCTTGTTGTGTTTTTAAGCCTGTTTTGAGAAGACAAGTCTATAGACCTATGATACAGTACACTCTTAGAAAAAAGAGTTCCAAAAGGGTCCTCTGGCTGTCCCCATAGGAGAACGCTTTTGGGTTCCAGGTAGAACCCTTCTGGCTTCCATGTAGAACCCTCTGTAGAAAGGATTCTTCATGGAACCCAAAAGGGTTCTACCTAGTACTAAAAAGGGTTCTACAGAGGGTTCTCCTATGGGGGACAGCCAAATAACCCTTTTAGATTCTAGATAGTGTAGGAGCGATCACCCTGGGGCACACAGATGGAAACAGAACGAAATTCACCCCACGCATCTAATTTATATCCAAAACATTTTAAGGAGAGTAGGCCTATTATAACACTGTCCACAAAACATATCATCAACTATATTAATACACATAACAATATCATCAACTATATGAATACACATAACAATATCATCAACTTTATTAATACACATAACAATATCATCAACTATATTAATTCATATAACAATATCATCAACTATATTAATACACATAACAATATAATCAACTATATTAATACACATAACAATATCATCAACTATATTAATACACATAACAATATCATCAACTATATTAATACACATAACAATATCATCAACTATATTAATACACATAACAATATCATCAACTATATTAATACACATAACAATATCATCAACTATATTAATACACATAACAATATCATCAACTATATTAATACACATAGCAATATCATCAACTATATTAACACACATAAAAATATCATCAACTATATTAATACTCATAACAATATCATCAACTATATTAATACAAATGTGCCTTGGCATACATTCTACAACTCTAGAGACCTGGTGACTGAGACGGCCATGGCATATTGTGAAACATCAGCAAGTTGAGCAATCTTCGTCACTGAGGTTCCTGCAAAACAGGCCCCAACAATCACCAATCGTTCAGCGCTTCCCGAGCAGGGTCGCAGTTTCTCCTAATAGCAGCTCCTCTCTCTCCAAGGTTGAAGATCCTCTCTCCCCAGGGGTAGAAGCTCCTCTCTCCCCAGGGGTAGCAGCTCCTCTCTCCCCCAGGGTAGCAGCTCCTCTCTCCCCAGGGGTAGCAGCTCCTCTCTCCCCAGGGGTAGCAGCTCCTCTCTCCCCCAGGGGGTAACAGCTCCTCTCTCCCCAGGGGTAACAGCTCCTCTCTCCCCAGGGGTAGAAGTTCCTCTCTCCCCAGGGGTAACAGCTCCTCTTTCCCCAGGGTAACAGCTCCTCTCTCCCCAGGGGTAGCAGCTCCTCTCTCCAGGGGTAGAAGTTCCTCTCTCCCCCAGGGGTAGAAACTCCTCTCACCCCAGGGGTAGCAACTCCTCTCACCCCAGGGGTAGAAGTTCCTCTCTCCCAGAGGTAACAGTAGCGGTAGTCGGTGGTGGTGGTTGTAGCTGTGACTGGAGTGAGGCCTGTCCAGGGACTTTTCTAGGATTTGAAGACATTGGGGGCTTAGCCCAAAGACAGTGTGGGGGTCCGGAGCATTTCAACAGCTAAATGCATGAATTTGGTGCACTTTGAGATGAACATTGAGAGATTAGAACATTGAGAGATTAGATATTTCTCAGGTAACTTGCACCTTCTCACCTGCCACAGCAGACACTGTCAGTACTCAATTACAGTTGCTACTGTGGGTCTCTCTACTCTGGAACACTCTCTACTCTGGAACACTCTCTACTCTGGAACACTCTCTACTCTGGAACACTCTCTACTCTGGAACACTCTCTACCCTGGAACACTCTCTGCTCTGGAACACTCTCTACCATGGAACACTCTCTACTCTGGAACACTCTCTACTCTGGAACACTCTCTACTCTGGAACACTCTCTACTCTGGAACACTCTCACCATGGAACACTCTCTCACTCTGGAACACTATCTACTCTGGAACACTCTCTACTCTGGAACACTCTCTACTCTGTAACACTCTGTACCATGGAACACTCTCTACTCTGGAACACTCTCTACTCTGGAACACTCTCTACCCTGGAACACTCTCTACTCTGGAACACTCTCTACACTGGAACACTCTCTGCTCTGGAACACTCTCTGCTCTGGAACACTCTCAACCCTGGAACACTCTCTACTCTGGAACACTTTCTACTCTGGAACACTCTCTAGTCTGTAACACTCTCTACTCTGGAACACTCTCTACTCTGGAACACTTTCTATTCTGGAACACTCTCTAGTCTGGAACACTCTCTACTCTGGAACACTCTACTCTGGAACACTCTCTTCTCTGGAACACTCTACTCTGGAACACTCTCTACTCTGGAACACTCTCTACTCTGGAACACTCTACTCTGGAACACTCTCTACTCTGGAACACTCTCTACTCTGGAACACTCTCTACCATGGAATACTCTCTCACTCTGGAACACTTTCTACTCTTGAACACTCTCTACTGTGGAACACTCTCTACTCTGGAACACTCTCTACTCTGGAACACTTTCTACTCTGGAACACTCTCTACTCTGGAACACTCTACTCTGGAACACTCTCTACTCTGAAACACTCTCTACTCTGGAACACTCTCTACTCTGGAACACTCTCTACTCTGGAACACTCTCTACTCTGGAACACTCTACTCTGGAACACTCTCTACTCTGGAACACTCTCTACTCTGGAACACTCTCTACCCTGGAACACTCTCTACCCTGGAACACTCTCTACCATGGAACACTCTCTACTCTGGAACACTCTCTACTCTGGAACACTCTCTACTCTGGAACACTCTCTACCATGGAACACTCTCTGCTCTGGAACACTGTCTACTCTGGAACACTGTCTACTCTGGAACACTCTCTATTCTGGAACACTCTCTACTCTGGAACACTCTCTACCATGGAACACTCTCTACTCTGTAACACTCTCTACTCTGGAACACTCTCTACTCTGGAACACTCTCTACCCTAGAACACTCTCTACTCTGGAACACTCTCTACTCTGGAACACTCTCTATCCTGGAACACTCTCTACTTTGGAACACTCTCGACTCTGTAACACTCTCTACTCTGGAACACTCTCTACTCTGGAACACTCTCTCACTCTGGAACACTCTCTACTCTGGAACACTCTCTACTCTGGAACACTCTCTCACTCTGGAACACTCTCTACTCTGGAACACTCTCTACTCTGGAACACTCTCTACTCTGGAACACTCTCTACCATGGAACACTCTCTACTCTGGAACACTCTCTACTCTGGAACACTGTCTACTCTGGAACACTCTCTACTCTGGAACATTCTCTACTCTGGAACACTGTCTACTCTGGAACACTCTCTACTCTGGAACACTCTCTACTCTGGAACACTCTCTACCATGGAACATTCTCTACTCTGGAACACTGTCTACTCTGGAACACTCTCTACTCTGGAACACTCTACTCTGGAACACTCTCTACTCTGGAACACTCTCTACTCTGGAACACTCTCTACCCTGGAACACTCTCTACTCTGGAACACTATCTACCCTGGAACACTCCTCTACTCTGTAACACGTACATCTACGGTGTATTGCCAAAAACCACTCAACAACTTCAAACAAAGACTCTCTCTCTCACACAACAAAACTTAAATATGGCATTTAGCAGCCGCTTTTATCCAAAGCAACTTACAGTCATGTGCACATACATATATATATTTTTTTACATATGGGTGGCCCCGGGATCGAACCCACTACCCTGGCGTTACAAGCACCATGCTCTACCAATTGAGCTACAGAGGACCACACAAACAATTCACATCAAACACTTATTATCATAACAGTATGGTGCTTTTAAAACTCACATCACTGTGATTGATCCATTACAAGAAAGAAGTTCAACAGGTTGAAACTGAGTGAAAAACATGGTTGTTGTGGATGTTGTATATTAGAGTTTATGTATTCACATAGGCTATATATGAGACCAAGCCCGAAAAAAACTAATGATAAAATAATGATTGAACCATTATACAATACATGGCCTACTGCATATTACACACGGCAGAAAAACATTAAAAACAGAAAAAGTATTGAAGATGTCTTCGGTACATAATTGGTCTAGCCTTGACTCCACAATTAAACACATTCTAGTAATGTCCTTTGAGTGATGACTGTATTATTATACATAGTGGATGGACTGGTTACCTTATGTTACGCTCCACACTTCCTATCCATGAGTCTGGGAGAGAACGTATAGGCCTAGGCCATGCTGTTGGTTCATTGATTGTGCAGGGCAGCTTACAGAGTTAGCCTTCCGGTTTACAGAATTAGATTTTAATATAGTCTAGTAATAGGAAGAAAACAAATATGTTCATAATTAATAGGATGACATATTACCTTTAGCTACAGAATATCTCACCACCGGGCGTTTCCCATCTCCTCCCCTCTATCCTTCATTCATTTTTCGAGCGCGCAGAGAGAAGGGCTGTCAACAGTTTAGTGAAATATGTTTCCTTGTGAAAACATGTTACTATTGATGATCCAAAACAGATTCCACCTGGTTTCCCAAATGAAGCACTGGGTAGCTGCAGGAACAGGGTTGGAGAGCCCATGGCATACAGAGTTTGGGCGGAATATCACCTGTCGGGCAGCGAGAGGCTGCATGCTCCTCAAACAGTGGTGGATGTTTGGAGTGAAATAACCAGAGTATACACAGCATATGATTGAAAAACTAAAAATTAACAGGCAGGAAAGCAGCCTCCATTCGCTAGTCGAGCTGTTCCCCTGACCCTGTTCATGCCCATTTGATAATCGGACATTATAAATCGAAACCAATTGTAAAATATTAAGGCCAGGCACCACAGGCAAAACATTGTGATTTTGCTTCCATCTGTCAATGTTCCGATTTTGGGATATTTCGAACTATAGCTTCCATACTTCCATAAAATGTCCAATTACATCGGCAATAATGTATATAAATACTTGGTTTGTATCATTTTATCACAACTCCGTCAACTACACCTAGCATAAATGTCGTTTTTGTTAGCATGTTTCATGTAGAACTTCAACCGCTATTTTTCAAACTCTCCAAGTTGAATCATATATAATTCAACAGCTATTTTTCAAACTCTCCATGTTGAATCATATATAATTCAACCGCTATTTTTCAAACTCTCCATGTTGAATCATATATAATTCAACAGCTTGTTTTCAAACTCTCCATGTTGAATCATATATAATTCAACCGCTATTTTTCAAACTCTCCATGTTGAATCATATATAATTCAACCGGCTATTTTTCAAACTCTCCATGTTGAATCATATATAATTCAACAGCTATTTTTCAAACTCTCCATGTTGAATCATATATAATTCAACAGCTTGTTTTCCGGAGCAGATCATTACTAGTCCATATATGGCTATATCCTTTGTGACGTGAGGCTGAAAGAGGAGGCGTTTACTGACATCCGATTGGTTACTGACATTTTGATGGCACTTTCCGCAACCTGATTGGTTACTGGCATTTAATGGCACTTTCCGCAACCCTGATTGGTTAAAAGGCCTCACGTGCCGCATAGCGTTTCCTTGTTTGAAAATATCTCCCTGAGGAATCCATGTAAAGAAAGACAAAATGAGAAAATCTCGAAGAATATACCTACAGTATGTGGATAAAAATAGGCGATCTCAGTTAGCCAATGCGAGAAAAGCAGTGAATGAAAGAAATCATGAGCCTGATCAGCCGATCCAGGCAGTGGCAGTACAGGTAGAGGAGGAAAAGGAGGAGGCCGGCAGCAGCGCGTCGAGACGCACATTAGTTGAGATGAAGATGACAGCTAGCAGCGATCAACCAGACAGCAGACAGACAGACAGACAGACAGACAGTGGCTTTTATTCCACATGTCACAAAGAAACCAACTTGTACATGATTTGATTTGCCCTAAGTGTCTAAACACTGGACTGAAAATCACCATAGACCCCCACCAACCAGGGATTGTGTAATTCTGTCATGATAGAATGTGCACCCTGAGAAGGGGATCGTGATGCATTTAGGAGGAGTGTTTCCACTTCCTCCAGGCTGCAGGAGGGCTCCAGGGGAGATGTGGCATTTTATGTGGCATTTTATATAAATGTGAGGATGGTTCTTCTAGCACACGAACTTGGACTTGGTTATGCAGCTCTAAAGAAAATAAACAAAGTCCTAGGGATTCCTTCCCTGAGTCTCAGCTCATATCAGAGACATGACAGGAGAGTGACAGGTCAATAAAAAGGGAGAGTAGCCCATTATTGTCAGGTGACTTGCTGTGGATAAATAATATTTAGTAGCCAACTGTGATTACTGAGAAATTAGCTTTACATAAAGTAAATGCATGCTGATATGCTAATATGTACATAGGGTAACATGCTGATATGCTAATATGTACATAGGGTAACATGCTGATATTTAGTCCTGCAGTTATGACTGTAATGTCGAAGCAGACATCATAATAAGTACTTTTTCCCCCACTTTAGTAGCAGAGATTCAGAGAGGGCAACAGCCAATGGGGAGTGCTGCAAAGCTAATTAGAATACGCAGATATAGACCCAGACATAGCAGAGTTGCTGAAGGAGGATGAGGATGCCATCATAGACATTCATGGATCCTTTGATGGCTCTTGGCACAAGAGAGGATTCACTTCCAACTACGGGATAGGTGTGTACATTGGTGCTGGTACCAGCCAGCCCTAGAAAATGGTAAAGATCCACCCAGTCGCAAAAAAACATGGAGGCCATACATTCTTTAATTGAGAGGATGCACAGAAAATGGTACCTGTATATCACAGGATGTCAAATGATAAAGTCCTCAAAAGAATGTAGCACGGAGGAACCCTGAATGCAAATGAATGTCTGAACTCTAATATGGTTGCGATGCCCCAAAAACTGTCTTCTTGGGCAAAAGCCTCATTGCCAGTATGGCAGTAGCCACGTTCAATGAGGGAGCCACTGCTATATCAAATGTGATGGACTGATTGTGTATTGGCAGCACTTTGGTGACACTGGAAGCAATCAGAGAGGAGTTGTGAGAGCTGATGCTGCTTCAATGGAGTGTGACAAGGGGAGGCGCAGATCACATGACACAGTCAAGAAAGTAAAGCAGCACCAGCAACAACTCAAAGAGGGCAGTACATATGGGGCAGGCATAGCTGATTACTGTTCTGCACATTTCAACAGCCATACAAAAGCCTTGGATGTGACACATTGAGCAAAGTGATATGAGAATTTGCCCAAAACTGAATATTTGCCCTACAGACCAGTATTCAAAGCATATGCTCTATTGCTTGAAACAAATGTATTAAACGTGCTGATGTCTTTGTAAAAGGTATATTTGATGTTTATTTGTCAGTTTAGAAGTGATATATGAAAAAGAGATTAATTTAATGTGACGTAAATGGTCATATTTATGGAGAGTACATTTTAATTGTAGTCTGTGGTGTTTGGCATTACAGTTGTTCTCAATTGCTAAAACACAATTTCTGAAACCTTGCTCCATTTCCTGAAAACATTAAACACAAAACCTAATCTTCAAGCACTATTTACAAAACCTCTGACTCCTCTCGCAAAATGAAACATTCGCCTCAAAACAGTTTTTACCTGTGTTCAAAATCAAACACTGCTCTCAAATCATAAACAAAGTAATCAAAATGATAAACACTCTCAAGCAGTCAGTAAACAATACACCGAAAAATAGAAAACACATTGTTCAAAACATACAGTTCTCAAAACAAATTTCATGTTTTTCCATCATTGTCTCTTCCTCTTCGTCCTCCTCTTCCTCTTTCTTGCCCTCCTCCTCCTCCTCTTCCTCCTCGTCGCCCACCTCGCATCGCACTTTTCGTCCCTCGTCCTCTCACATTGTTTATTCTATCCATTCTCAGACTTTCTCCTTCCCACCTTCAACAACCTGTTTGCTCTCTGAACTGCCTTATATTGGTTGTGTCGCATCATTTGAAACAGGTTAAATCCATTTTGAGTGGTTGTGTTCAATCAATGACATGTGTTCTCTATTTGTATTTGATTGTTGCCACTTGTGTTTACCAGTATGGATGACATGTGCATTAGAGTGCAGAATGTGTTTTGAGAATGAGAATGTGTTTAGAGTTTTGCTGAAAAGTCTAAGTGAGATCTGCATATTGTGTTTTACCATGTGAAATGGTTTAAGGTATTGACAACAGACTGCATAATTAGCTAAATGAGTCCAGGCAACTGAGAACTTTGTTCAGCCAATGGGTTTTAGTGTTTTAGCAATTGAGAAAAACTGTAATGCCACAGGGGGCAACAGTGTCCAACTGATCAGTGAAACCCAGTTGGCAGGACGTTAATGCCACAGGGGGACAACAGTGTCCAACTGATCAGGGAAACCCAGTTGGCAGGACGTTAATGCCACAGGGGGACAACAGTGTCCAACTGATCAGGGAAACCCAGTTGGCAGGACGTTAATGCCACAGGGGGACAACAGTGTCCAACTGATCAGGGAAACCCAGTTGGCAGGACGTTAATGCCACAGGGGGACAACAGTGTCCAACTGATCAGGGAAACCCAGTTGGCAGGACGTTAATGCCACAGGGGGACAACAGTGTCCAACTGATCAGGGAAACCCAGTTGGCAGGGACGTTAATGCCACAGGGGGACAACAGTGTCCAACTGATCAGGGAAACCCAGTTGGCAGGACGTTAATGCCACAGGGGGACAACAGTGTCCAACTGATCAGGAAACCCAGTTGGCAGGACGTTAATGCCACAGGGGGACAACAGTGTCCAACTGATCAGGGAAACCCAGTTGGCAGGACGTTAATGCCCTGGCATTTGCTGCCCAGTAATAATGCTTAAAGATGGGGAGGCCTAAGACGCCACTTTCCTTGGGCTTTTGCAAGTGGGCTTTACGAATACGATGGTTTTTGTAACCCCAGACAAATGACAAGATTGCCGAGTCCAAAGTCTTAAAAAATGATGAGGTAAGACAAATAGGAAGATTCTGGCAAAGATAAAGTGTAACAAAGTGAAAATGTAAAGTTTCCATCAACCTGGGTGCGATGTAGACGTCAAAGAACGGTGCAGTTCCTGGTGGAGTAGTGGGTGAAACCATTCACTTCAGGAAAAGGGGTGATATAAATAAAGTTTCCTTTCATTTTGTGTTACTGAATTCATAAAAATATTTGCTGCCATTGTAGTAAGGTTGGTAATGCGAGAGGTCTTCGGACTTAGCATTTTTGTACTATTTTCTTTTGAAAGAACAACTAGTGGGTTTGGAGTGCCTCTCCCCTATTTGGGAAGTTGGTCTGCCTGCTCCTCAGTCTGAGAGAGATATTCTGAGAGCAGGTTCGTGTTCCTCTGGATATAAAAACGGTTTAAAGCTGTATGACATAAGTGTTTTGGAAAACTGGTTCATATATCCTAAAGTCAATAGCAAATGTGGCTATGTATATATTTATTTTGCTGTTAATGTATTGAAGACTTATTTCTGCAAGTGAACCAAGTTTTTGCTGGCTTAGCTAGCCATGTTAATGATGAGCTAACTAGCACTGTTGGTCACTGCACTACAACGTCACGCTAGCTATTGCCAGCAGGTGACTTATTGAAACTAAGTGAATGTTTATTTTCTTACTACCTTAAAAGGTTTATATAAAAGGGTTGTACTTGTGCTCTGTATTTATGGATTAATATTACTTCACATTGAGGGTATGTTTCACTACTGTTGCTCCTATCTAAAATATATATTGTGTCCTACCTAACCAGTCCTGTCAATGCCTGTCATCACTGTTTGATATCTTTTACTGCAGGTATGCTTTTCTATATTTTTGTTATTTTCTAAACACAACGCATGTATACTATACGATCACTTTGTGGATTCAGTCTGAGAGAGATATTCTGAGAGCAGTGAACGTGTGGATGTGACCGTCCTGTCAATGCCTGTCATCACTGTTTGATATCTTTTACTGCAGATAAAACCTGAGTCAACCTGAAGTGTGGGTGTCCGTGTGCCTTTCTTCTGGGGGGATATGTGAAGTTGGTTACAAAAGGAACCTGGGAAGAGAAACCATTTTTATGGCATTAATGCGCCCCATCGTAGAAAGAGGCAATATTCACCAGCTCTCTATGTTTTGTTTTAGCTTTGCAACCAGATCACTGTAGTTAAGCTTGAAGATAAACTTTGGGTTTCTAGGTATGTTTAGACCCAGGTAAGTTAAGTGATCATGCACCACTTTAAATGGTATCCTCTCTAGCTCACTTGTTGTACAATTATCTGAGAGACACATGAGGTCACTTTTTCCCCCAATGTATTGAATTTCCAGATAGTTTGCCAAATGAATTGATTAAGTCTAGTAGGTTAGGGACAGAGGCTACTGGGTCTGAGAGGTATAAAAGCACATCGTCTGCATATATAACGAAATGATGCTTTCTATGTTTCCTACTTTAAGACCTTGGATATTAGGATGATCCCTTATTTGTATCGCCAGGGGTTCAAGGGAGACAGCGAAGAGCAGAGGACTGAGTGGGCAACCCTGCTGGACAGATCTAGGTAGTTCAAAGGGACTGGATTTGTCTCTGTTGGTCAGAATAGAGGATGTTGGGCAGGCGATCTCCTCCAGTCACATGTCATTCCCTTTTGTTTTATGGCAGACTCATATGAAATAATATGACCTCTCATAACCACTTGAAAAGGTTCCTATAGTGTAGAATCAGATACCACTCCTGTGTCATTAGTCTTTGGCTTGGATGCATATTTGATGTGGTTGAAATACTGTCATCTTTTATGATGCTGATAAAGACAGGGGCCGCTCTGTTAAGGTGCTAACTGCACAGTGTAGCTACAGGTTATACACTGAGTGGACTAAATATTCACAACACTGTTATGACCAGTTTCTCTGGTATCTCGTACTTCAGGATGGAAGAGAGTAGTCGACCACTTAGATGGAGAGTTGATTCATTGTTATTTAATGGTTACAGTACTGGATTCAATGGCAAGCGGTACGGGCGTAGCCTCTTGTCATCTGAATGACTTCCATAGGAAACCTCTCAGTTTATATAATGCTCTCCGAGCTACTTCCATCCCACAGTTGCCAACCATTATTGAGTGTCACTCATCTCCATTTTACATTTACATTTACATTTTAGTCATTTAGCAGACGCTCTTATCCAGAGCGACTTACATATTTATTTATTTTTTTATACTGGCCCCCTGTGGGAATTGAACCCCACAACCCTGGCGTTGCAAACGCCATGCTCTATCAACTGAGCTACATCCCTGCCGCCATTCCCTCCCCTACCCTGGACGACGCTGGGCCAATTGTGCGCCGCCATGAGTCTCCCGGTCGCGGCCGGCTGCGACAGAGCCTGGATTCGAACCAGGATCTCTAGTGACACAGTTAGCACTGCGATGCAGTGCCTTAGACCACTGCGCCACTCAGGAGACAATAGGATCCCTATACATAGTATCGTGTGGCACCCAGAGCCAGGCCATTCCATCACGTACTCTTTCTAAGATGAGCAACAGTGGCCCCTAATCTATCTTGGCACGCGGCCTTCTGGCCCCCATCCGGGACCGACACAACACATGGCGTGTCCTTCTCCTCTCTCTCACCTACAGCTGATGACTTTAAAGACATTAATAAAATGCTGTATCAAAAGACGTTATATCAAACACCTTCCTAATATTGAGTTACCTCCCCACTTTTGTCCTCAAAACAGCCTCAATTCATCGGGGCATGGACTCTACAAGGTGTTGGAAAAGCGTTCCACAGGGATGCTGGCCCATTTTGACGCCAATTCTTCCCACAGTTGTGTCAAGTTGGCTGGATGTCCTTTGTGTGGTGTACCATGAGCGTGAAAAACCCAGCAGCGTTGCAGTTCTTGACAGAAACCGGTGTGCCTGGCACCTACTACCATACCCCGTTCAAAGGCACTTCAATATTTTGTCTTGCCCATTCACCCTCTGAATGGCACATTTACACAATCCATGTCTCAATTGTCTCCAGGCTTAAACATCCTTCTTTAACCTGTCCCGTCCCCTTCATCTACAAGTGACATCAATAAGGGATCATAGCTTTCACCTGGATTCACCTGCTCAGTCTGTCATGGAAAGAGCAGGTGTCCTTAATGTTTTGTCCACTTAGTGTAAATTGCACAATAATGATCCATTGATGGATTTTCTTATGTAGTCTATTGTTTTCTCTGTATTGAACCTGCCTGCCACCCACCCGCCTGGGGACTGTGGGTTATGAGACAACCCCACGCATCACTAGCTTGCATGTTCTGCAGCCTTGTAGAGATAGGGAGGGGATGACTGGGAGGCAGGTTGGCATTTATTGTCATGAATCTTGCCCTGGAGGCAGTTCCGCAAAGTGGTCACTAGCTGGCACAGGCATAAAGTAATAATATCTGATTTTAATGCTAACCTTAACCTCACTGCTAATCCTTACCTTAAATTAATTATTTTCCACAAATGTTTACGATATAGCCAATTTTGACTATGCAGCTGGCATATCTAGAGGAAATCGTGCAGTTCTGACTCAAGGGCAAAATTCATGACAAAAGTCAACCTGTGACTGGGAGAGGACAATGTAAAATCGGTAACGAAATTGTTTTCACAATGAACGTGCTTTTTCTTGTTTAAAGTATGTTTTATTATGAAAAGTACAATATATCCATGTACAATTGTACAATTATGGAGCATATGTCCATATACAATGTGTTTTCCAACATAAAAGACATACAAAAAAGTATCACATTGGTATTTTAAGTGTTATTGTAGTTTAAATGTTTAAACAGAGGATACATCTACAACTTATCCAGAACACTGCAGCCCGTCTGGTGTTCAACCTTCCCAAGTTCTCTCATGTCATTCTCTCATGTCACCCCGCTCCTCCGCACACTCCACTGGCTTCCAGTTGAGGCTCACATCTACTACAAGACCATGGTGCTTGCCTACGGAGCTGTGAGGGGAACGGCACCTCCTTACCTTCAGGCTCTGATCAGACCCTACACCCAAACGAGGGCACTACGTTCATCCACCTCTGGCCTGCTAGCCCCCCTACCTCTACGGAAGCACAATTCCCGCTCAGCCCAGTCAAAGCTATTCGCTGCTCTGGCACCCCAATGGTGGAACAAGCTCCCCCACGACGCCAGGACAGCGGAGTCACTCACCACCTTCCAGAGACACTTGAAACCCTACCTCTTTAAGGAATACCTGGAATAGTATAAAAGTAATCCTTCTACCCCCCTCCCCCACCCCCACATTTAAAAAAAAGTGGTTGTCCCACTGGCTATCATAAATTGAATGCACCAATTTGTAAGTGTCTCTGGATAAGAGCGTCTGCTAAATGATGTAAATGTAAATGTAACATCTACAACAGGATCAACAAAGTGCAGTATGTTCTGAGTATGTTACCTCAACGTCAACTCATAACGTCACACTATAACTTCATGGGAGTCTTGTGGATAGACTGCATGTTGCTTTGGGTGGATTCATCAACATTTGCAGAATATTCCTGTAATGTCAGATGGCATCTTGTCAGAAGGCAACAGCCTAGTCGGCTGCAGACACTCATAAGGAGTTCAAGTACTTTATTTGCCATTTGCAGGTATTAAAAGTAATACATACATTGTAATTCCTTGTTGGAGCTCATATAGGACAGTATATACCAGTGGAGGCTGCTGAGGGGAGGACGGCTCATAATAATGGCTGGAACGGAGCCAATTAAATGGCATCAAACACATGGAATCCATGGAAACCATGTATTTGATGTATTTGATACCATTCCACTCAATCCGCTCCAGCCATTACAAGCCTGTCCTCCCCAACTAAGGTCCAACCAACCTCCTGTGGTACGTACACACAAACACTAAAATATATCATAAGAACATCAATAAAACATGCAAAGTGGTAAGATGTTCAGTCATGTTCTAAAAGTATGATGGAAACAGTTTAGGTTGGTTGATTTAACAGGCAGATAGAACTGGGATAGAAGCTGTTCTGGAACCTGTGATCCAGAAACTGCCTAGCAACCACTGGTCCTCACTAGACTGATGCCCTGCATGTCTATTTGTTCATTGGAGTTTATCAGGTTTTGAAGTGATGTCTGTGTTTGTTGGACACTTAGTGCTGGAATGAGGAGTCTGTTTGTTCCCAATTCTATCAGAAATGATGGTCCTCATTTGAAGGTCCTGTGTCAAGGTCCTCACTATTATAGGAAGATGTGTGAGTGTGTGTGTGTGTGTGTGTGTGTGTGTGTGTGTGTGTGTGTGTGTGTGTGTGTGTGTGTGTGTCCAGCGTGTGTGTGTATCCAGAGTGTGTGTGTGTGTCCAGTGTGTGTGTGTGTGTGTGTGTGTGTGTCCAATATGTGTGTGTGTGTGTGTCTCCTGTGTGTGTGTCCAGTGTGTGTGTGTGTGTGTGTGTGTCCAGTGTGTGTGTGTGTCCAGTGTGTGTGTGTCCAGTGTTTGTGAGTGTCCAGTGTGTGTGTCTCCTGTGTGTGTGTGTGTGTCCAGTGTGTGTGTGTGTGTGTGTCCAGTTTGTGTATATAGTGTGTGTATGTGTGCATGTGTGTCCAGTGTGTGTGTCCAGTGTGTGTGTGTGTGTGTGTGTACCCAGTGTGTGTGTCCAGTGTGTGTGTGTGTGTCCTGTGTGTGTGTGTGTCTGGTGTGTGTGTGTGTCCAGTGTGTGTGTGTCCAGTGTGTGTGTCTCCTGTGTGTGTCCAGTGTGTGTATGTGTCCAGTGTGTGTGTCCAGTGTGTGTATGTGTGCGTGTTTTTGTGTGTGTGTCCAGTGTGTGTTGGTGTGTGTATGTCCAGTGTGTGTGTGTGTCCAGTGTGTGTGTGTGTGTGTGTACCCAGTGTGTGTGTGTCCAGTGTGTGTCTGTGTGTGTGTCCAGAATGTGTGTGTGTGTATGTCCAGTGTGTGTGTGTGTGTCCTGTGTGTGTGTGTGTGTCCGGTGTGTGTGTGTGTCCGGTGTGTGTGTGTGTGTCCGGTGTGTGTGTGTCCATGTGTGTGTGTGTCCAGTGTGTGTGTGTCCAGTGTGTGTGTGTGTCCAGTGTGTGTGTGTCCAGTGTGTGTGTGTGTGTGTCCAGTGTGTGTGTGTGTCCAGTGTGTGTGTCTCCTGTGTGTGTCCTGTGTGTGTGTGTGTGTGAGTGTGTGTGTGTGTGTGTGTCAGTGTTTGTGTGTCCGGTGTGTGTGTCCAGTGTGTGTTGGTGTGTGTGTGTCCAGGGTGTGTGTGTGTGTGTGTACCCAGTGTGTGTCTGTGTGTGTCCAGTGTGTGTGTGTGTCCAGTGTGTGTGTGTGTGAGTGTGTGTGTGTGTCCAGTGTGTGTCTGTGTGTGTGTATGTGTGTACCCAGTGTGTGTCTGTGTGTGTCCAGCATGTGTGTGTGTCCAGTGTGTGTGTGTGTGTGAGTGTGTGTGTGTGTCCAGTGTGTGTCTGTGTGTGTCCAGTGTGTGTGTGTGTG